>NW_026885168.1:0-61027 GCF_032173495.1 Musca vetustissima | reverse complement strand
AATGTATTGCTCTTTGGGGCATCATTTACATGAAATCGGACGAAACTATATATGGGAGCTATATCCAAATCTGGACCGATTTTCACGAAACTTTGCAGACATCATTCTAGGCTTAATTCAGTACGTTATGCCAAATTTCGTGCAAATCAAAAGATATATAGGAACTTTGGGGCACCATTTACATGAAATCGGACGAAACTATATATGGGAGCTATATCTAAATCTGGACCGACTTTCACGAAACTTGGCAGACATCATTCCAGTCCTAAATGATTAGGCTGTGCCAAATTTCGTGCAAATCGAGAGATATATAGGGACCGTTTACATTAAATCGGTTAAATATATATATGGGAGCTATATCTAAATCTGAACCGATTTTTCCCAATTTCAATAGGGTTCGTCCTTGGGCCGAATAAGTGACCTGTGCCAAATTTCATCCAATTCGGATCATAAATGCGACCTGTACTTTGTTTACAATTTAACATGCACAGACAGACAGACAGACGGACGGACGGACATGCATAAATCGACTTAAAAAGTGATTCTATGCATATTCTCAAAAGGAACCATGTGTCTATCTCGTTTCCTTTTGCCTGTTACAAACATATGCACAAAGACATAATACCCTGTACCACAGTGTGGTGAAGGGTATAAACACGCCTTATGTAGGCCTTGATATTTCTTTAAAAACCACGCCTTATGTTTGCCTTGATATTCCTTAATAAACTACGACTTATGTAGTCCTTGATATTCCTTAAAAAATCCAAGCTTTATATAGGCCTTGATATTCCTTAAAAAATCCAATCTTTATATAGGCCTTGAAAAATATTCCTTAAAAATTCCAAGCCTTATATAGGCCTTGAAAATATATTCCTTAAAAAATCCACTCCTTCCCTTCTCTTCATAAGTTAAACATATCTGGCTTTTTGTAATTATCCATGTAATTTTGGTCATTTACATACTGTGTACACAAACACGCGTACCCATATTCAATCCCATTATATATGTAAAAGGTGTTTGGTAAACTTCATTAACACCTCTTCAATATTGCATTTAATCAATAATTCGAAGTGAAGTGCGATATGAGTACTGTCACTTAACGTTGATATGCAGGCGTTTGTACACGTGTGTGAATATGTTGCTTATTCATCAATATTCGATAAGAAGGTACTTTAACTAATTGATTTATAAATGAGACGTCTATTGTACCGGTAAGGAGAAGTGATAGGTGCTGGTTGATGTAATTAATAAATGTAAATTTACATTTCAGTTCTGAGTCAGTGTAGGATGTAGTCATTAACTATTGAAAGATATCACCATTGAAGAGGTAGTTTTGTATGTAGGCGTTTTGATATTGTGCGTGAGATGCTCATTTCTCGTGTGTTGTTGCAAAACTAAGCAGATACATATCAGTATTAACTACCATGTGTCGTATCTTCCTAACTGAGACCCAAGGACTCTCATACCCAAAATAAGTATCGTTATGCACTATAAGTTGATCGCAGAAACTGAATACTATTTTGAAGTAAAAAGGGCGCTTTAATTCCGTCAGTCACTGTTTGAAGGAATTATCTTAATATATAAAAGAGCTTAGTGTTAAATGAGTGAGTGACTAACAGATCATCGCCCAGACGAAACGGATGAAGCTAGAAGCTTGAATTTTTGAGTGTGGGTTGTTGTTGATTTGTAGGCGTGAGATAAGGCTGGGTTTTTGGAAATCCGAACTAGAAGGGCACTAGAATGTAGGACATTGATAGAAAGTTAGAAAGATATACAAGAGGGTTTTTGAAAATTCGAACTATAAGTGTACTAAAAGTACTAAATTTAGTTCAAATTGTATATATATTGAACTTATATAGCTGGTATCTTGAACTTTTATATGGAATACAGTTTGCGAAATAATTTTGATGATGGAAATTGTTTAAGAAATTCGTACTTATGTGTATAAAAAATACAAAATGGTACTAAATTTGATACTATTTGCATTTAGTTGCGTGTATAGGGATGGAATGCTGAAAGTAAGAATTAGGATTATTATTGGAGTACATGGTTGAGGTGGCATTAAATCGTACTTATGTGTACGAAAAGTACTAAGTGGTTCTAAATTTGGTGCAAGTTGGATTTAGGTGACCGGATAGAGCTGGAGTCTTCAAAATGAGAATTAAAATGACTGTTGAAGTGTAGGATTGAGGTAGTTTAAGTTTAAGATTATTGGTGAAGATTTGGAAGTTCGTATTTATGTGTACGAAAAGTACTAAACGCACTAAATTTGGTACAATTTGGATTTGGGTGAACGAGAAATCTGGAAACCTAAAATTTGGAATAATGTTTGCTGTTGGAATATAGAATTGATATATGGGAGTATAGTACTTATGTGTACTAAATGGTAATATATTTGGAGTCATGGAGTCAGTTTAAAAAATGGGTAATTATGTGTACTAAATGGTACTTAGTTTAGTACAATTTAGATTTGAGTAAAAGGATAGAGATGGAAAACATATACTTGAAAATAAAATTACTGTTAGAATACAGTGTTGGAAATTCGAACTCATAAGCAGAGATGGTCTGTCAGAAACAGTGACGTAAATGACATACATTTCCGACGTATAATACATACGTCAGAAACGTCGGAAACCGACCTAAATCCATTAGGTTTTTGACAAAATAGCTATTTCCATTAATCAATTTGGGAATTACGCATGCTTTACTCAAATCCTTACAAAATTTCAAAATGTTCTTCTCAAAAAAATTTAGAAAATTTTATCAGTTCTAGTAAGGAATAGTCAGATATATGTAAAAATAATATATATTCTTGTAAATAACTGTATATGCTGATAATATTCATATAAATGACGTTTACTACGTTTATTACATTTCATACAGGTATATGACGTTTTCGACGTTTACACCTTTTTCACAGTCGAAAACCTAAAAATTCGTCTCACGGACCATCCCTGCTCATAAGTATGAAAAGTACTAAATATGGTACAATTTGGATCTAAGAGAACGGATAGGGCTGTGATCCTGAAATTTGTCATTAAAAATAGTTTTGGAGTGTGAAATTGAGAGTTTTAGAAACTCGTACTAACGTCTACGAAAAGTAATAAATGATACTAAATTTTATACAGGTGCACGGATAGAGCTGGGATCCTTAAATGTGCACTTAAGGGAACCACCCCCCCCCCCCCATTCGCGATTTTATTTTTTCAAGATTTTCAATGGGCTGGTCAATCAAAACCAATGCTTGTTAAGGTTTGTAACTTTACACATATATACTTGAAGATTTAAAATAGAAGAAAAATAATTTACAAAAAAATTTTGTTATTGTTTTGTTGTTGTTTTTTGTTATTAAAGAACAGTCCTTATTTTTGATGGCGGTCATGATAACTCCTCACTGGAACATCGGATTCCGAAAATTCCACCGGTGTTAGAAAGAGTACATGTCTGGCTCTCGTGTGAACTAGGATTATTGACTTCGCTCTAAAATTAACAAAATGGTAAACCTTTGAAAAAATATTTTTGGAAAATCGCCGATTTTTTACCAAAACCCAAGTTAAAAAATAAGGAAGATCTTCACCGATTGGCTTTATCCTAGTTCATACGATAGCTATACACTCACAGAGAAACGTGTAAAAATTTGAAGTCGATTGGGTTATTAGTTTTTGAGTTATCATTGCCCGCCATTCGCAAAAAAATGTTTAGAGAAAAACACGTTTAAAGTTTGAGAAGCCCTTCAGCCTTCACTTGATGCTGACACAATAAATCGGCTATATCTTCAAGAGTTCTTGAGATTTTCATTTGAAATTTTGTAGGGACATTCTTTAATTAGTGTAGATTCGAATTATATCAAAAACATTTTTGACCCCGAGAATGGGGAGGTCCCCTTAAGGTTATTATTGGAGTACGGTTAGAAGTCGAATTCTGAAAGTTGTCAATTAGGTTACTATGAGAGTGTAGGAAAAGTACAGAATGGTACTAAATCTGGTACAATTGGGAGAACATACAGATCTGAAATTCTTAAATTTGAACTTACGATTGCTATATGAAAGCAGGTTTGGAATATGAATACGAAAAGTACAGAATGGTACCAAATCTGGTATAATTTGCTTTTTAATGAACAGACAGAGCTGGAATTCTTAAATTTGGACTTTCGATTACTATTTGAAAGCAGGAATGAGGTACATTTGGAAATTTGTACTTATGAGTACGAAAAGTACTAAATTTGGCACAATTTGGATTTTGGTCGAATTAAGATTACTGTTAGAGTTTTGGATTGATGTAGTTTTAGAAATTCTTGCTTAGGAGTATGAAAAGTACTTAATGGTACTAAATTTGGATTTGGTTGAACCCAGAGTAGTATTGAGTTATGGCGACAACTTTGGAAAATCAAATTTATGTCTACGAATAGTAAATATAATAGAAAAAGTACTAAATTTGGATTTGGGTAACGGAGAGAGCTGCAAACCTAAAATTTAGAATGTGGGTCACTGACAGAGAGTTAGAAAGAAGTACCAAGTGGGTTTTGGAAGTAACTGGTACTAAATTTAGTGGTGGTGATGGTATAGAGGTAGTCTTAAAAATGTGTACTTATGTGTTCGAAAAGTGCTAAATGAAACTAAATGTGGACCTGTACGTATTTGCTATAATCCGATCGTTTATTACCATTTAGTGCTCTTCATACACATAAGCACTATTTTCCGAAATCTCTTTTTTTATTCTATTACACAGATTAAAAATAGTAATAGAATAAAACATTCATGGTGGAATCTACCGTACGATAAATTGAATATTAAATTTGCCATTATGTTTGCAATTCCTATAATATATGAGACTCTATAAAATATCAGTATCAGTGTGTAATATTATGCTGATTTCGTCTTTTGAAATCACGATAGATTATGAAATTTAAAACATATATAGTTATTACCCTTAAAATTAATGTTATTGAAAAGGGGTTATATTTGTCCGCTCTTTGTATAGACCCCGGATAATTTATCGTCCTATATTCATATTTCTTCCGGTTTCTTAGAAGGCTGAAAGCCTGTAAGCAGAACGTTGACTTTAGATAGTCCCCATATTGAAGTCGCAACCCATTTTTAGCTTTTTTATTCTATTGCTCATAGGAGAAAATACCCATTTTTATAGGGTTTATAGATAAACCATTTTAGTTATTATGTGGGTTCTAAAAAGGCTTGGTTCATTTGATCCGCTAAATATTGACTGATCATCTAGTTGGTTGGCCAGATTCCCTTCCCGTGTAAAATGTGGAATATTCGACTTATAATTGTGACTTCAGGAAGGACTACAAGGAATGTACAAATAAAGTTTTCAGTCCATTTCATCCCCTCAATATCATACCACCGAAAAATATAGGCTTCGCCTTTGCCATAACGGGAATGCAAAGCACTCCTCTTGGATATACTCTTAATTTATACAATCTCTGTCCTTCAGAAGTATATGCCATAGAAAGCAAAAGTGTCCATCAAAAATGGTCCATTTGGCAAATAATGACCGATTTTCATAAAATGGACCATTTTTATTCCTTGGACAATAATTTAACTCTTATCCGTGTAAAATTTAGTTATGTTCGAGTCACAACTATGGTCTCTAGGACAACCAGAAAAACGGACAAAAATAATGTGTTGGTCCATTTATTCTCCAAAATACTAAACGATTCTCCTAAATATTAACCAAAAACAATGCACGATTTCATGATGTTTGGTCCATAACTGTGGCGTGTTTACAAATTAAAATGGACAGACGGACATAGATCAAGTGACGATCGGTATACTAAAAGGTCTAGAACCAATATTTCTCGACGTTACAAACTTTTGGGCCAACACAGAGCATTTTTTGTTACCGGGGTATTAGATAACAAAAAATACAAATCAAGCACTTTAATATTTCGGGTTCGTGTGGAATCATCTTTACCTCATATTACGTTGAGGATTTCAACCGTCACACGTCATTTTAGGTATGTTCAAGGTCTTAACTCAATTTTCCAACCTGAGTGTCTGCAGTTTGATATTTCACTTTCGCCAGACAGCAGTTTGTAATAGTTTAAACGTCATATAAATGCTCCGTTCGATTTTAGCTATTGTGAATTTCAACATCATGGTGGAAGGTATAACAAGTTTGGTCCGATCGAATTTAACGAGGTTTTTAGGTTTTTTTTTGTTTCCCATCTTGAAAGTAAAATGATATTTAGACCAGGCGAACCTAATGACGTTTTTTACTTTTTATATATAGTTTATGTTCTATAGAAAGCCTCCTCATGCTTTTTATATACACACCACTATCCTACATTAGGAGTAGTTTTTATAAGGTTTCATAATTAAAGAATTATGGCAGTTATACTGGTTGAAGTTCGGAATTGTGAAAATATGTATTTTTCAGACAATATTTAAATATTTAACACTATTATGGTGCAGCAACAATGTGTAGTCGAGTTGCAGCTACATTTTATTTATTATTTAACTTCAACGCTTTACACTAACAACAAGTGCAAGAAACACAACGACAACAACATGAATATAACAAGAACACATCAACTATGATGGACGACATGATTGAGAGGTGTAGAGGTGTTGGTGGTGCATGTTATGCAAATATTGTGGATACATACCTCTCTCTCACGTTCATGGATAGAAAATGGAAAAGAGAAGAACAAACAAATGTTATTTCTTTCTACGACCATTGGTTTAAAAATGTGTTGTTGTTGCGGAACTTGGCGGAACTTTAAGTAGAACAACACAAGAACGCTGCTCACCCACACACTCTCTCGTTCATTCATTCTAAGTTATTACTGAAATTGTTATAACTTTATTTTTCACAGTTGAAAATCACGGCTGCATCGCGTTTTGTAGCTGGACAATTTATTTTTCTCCGAGGTAATAAAATTACAGTCAAGGATGGATGAAGGATGAAAATAAGTTATGCAGTGCAACAATCTTAGTTATCTATTCCAGCATGTATTTTCACTTAGTTTTAAGTGAGATTTGTTGTTGTTGAGTTTTGTTTTTTTTGTGTTGACAATTTTCTCAAGTACATTTACATTTGCATTCACCTTTACTATCGTTTCACCAAGCTGTTTCTGTATCACTTTTGTTGTTGTTGTTGTGTGTTCATACCAATTGCCTTATCTGCTTGACAGTCATTATAATCTGCACTTTAGTTTGTTTTGTTCGCATGTCTGTGTGGGTGTTCGTTTGATATGTATCTCGAGACAATGGTTGTAAACATCCTTTTGAATGGCAGGATATTGTCATCATTGCTGCGTTACTAGTCGAGGCGGTTTATTATCGTCATCCGCAGCGACATCACCGTCGTCGTCATCATCATTATCATCAGTTTCAACATTGTCTTGTTGGCCGTTTGTTGGGATATCGCCCGCACCGTCGTCGCCACCTTCTCCGCCACCACCACTACTACTAAATATATGTCTGCTCACAGGAATTATGGCGCACATGTTGGATGCCATGCAGCGAACATGTGGAGTAACAGCGTCTCGTGGCGAATCTCTGCAAAGTATTATATTTTTTGTTAAGGATCAAAAAACTCGTCAAAAAATCGTAAGTAAATATCACACCGACATATAAAAAAAAAGAACACTCATGGAGATTACAGCAGTCACAATGTGGGGTTGAACAACAATGAACAACACCCAGATGGTGTAAATATTTTTGTTTGTTTGTAGAAGTTAGAAGACAATGGACAAAAGACACGAAGAGGTTACAGAGACAATTAATTTGAAAGGACAAAACGTGGGTGGTGGGTGAGACATAAAAATTGCTGTGATTTGTAGATTCGGTGAACATTTAAGAGAATTCTAAATACAAAAATGACACAAAAGGATTGTTAGTAACAGGAGGAGAGAATTCGGTTCGGAAAAATATATTAGGAAATAGAGCTTGGAAGTATAAAATCTTTAAAAAATTTACCACAATTCTGTCATAAAACATTAATATTGTCAAGAGTGTTGTGATTTGCAGACTTGCTGAACATTTAAGAGAATTCTGAATGTAAGATAGGCAGTTAAGGATTCTTAATAACAGGATAAGAGAATTTGATTTGGACGAATACTAATGGTTTTTTTTTAAATGGAAATATAACTGTGGACTATTGTTATTTGTTCTAAGATATTTATCACAATTTCGTCGATCAAAGATTGCTGTAATTTGTAGACTTGGTTTAATATTTTAATATTTAAAAGGCTTTTCAATATATAAAAAAAATCATTTAATACTGGTTGGTAAAAGAAGGAGAGAATTGACTCGGGAAAAATGTTAAGGGGATTTTAAGAGAAAGATATAAATTAGTTGTTTTAAGATCATTGACATAATAAATATAAATCCCGCAAGTAATAATTATTTCTAAACAATCGAGGGTGGTGGCAAAGGTTATTGTAATTTGCAGACATAGACATTTAAGAAATTTTTGATATAAAAACAGATTTAAGGACATAACTGCCAGGGGACAAACATTTAAAAAGTTTTGACTCGGAAATATAATTGTTAACTACTGTTAAGAAGAAAATGCGTATTATATGTTTCAATATCTTAAAAACTCAAAATATTTGTGATTTACATTATATATTTATATAGAAAATAGAACAATTAAACGTGCTCAAGACGAGTTTAGGATGTTATGGATTTGAGATTTTTATTTTATTCGTAATTTAGAATATTTTTTGAACGTTCCATTTGAAACCCTATTTCAAGAAGTCACACATCGCCCCAACAGACATTTTCATACAGAGACAATATCACTGAGAATAAACGGATAGCAGCCATCAGAGAGACACTATATAACAATGATAACTGGAGCAAAGTTCAAACACAATAAACAATTATAAACTTCCTATTCATTCCCCCTGTAATCTGCAGATCATTAAAAAAGATGAAAACCGCGAGCGGTTTTATCTCGGCAAATCCGGTATCATTGGTATCGAGAATCCATGATGGGGAGTTACATCGAAACTGATGTAAGTTTGTTAAAAATATGTGAATACTCCCTTTAATATGTGTGTTACAAAATTTTCAAAATTATGACTCAGAAAGTGTGGAGTCATATTCTGCATTTCTTAAAATTTTCGACATAATTTTTTATCTTCGAAATATTGAATTTCAACCACATCGACTACTCCCTATGAGCATTATTGTTTCCACCAGTCAGTCCCACAGATGTAGGGAAAGTATTAAATCGACTTAAAATTGCTTAGAAAGGATATGGTTCAAATGAATTTGAGATCGGAAACCGATATTTGGACAAAAGCATATTTTTATACCCTACACAACTATGTTGTAAGATTCTTATAGTTTTGTGTGTCCCCTAATGTTTGTAACGCCGCGAAATATTGGTCATAGATCCACCTTTTAATTACCCATCAAATTGCATGGGTAAATTTTCACTCCGGGTAAACATAATTAGGAAATGAAGCCAGGGTAAGGAAAAGGATGTGCTGACCTATACTTAGCCAAGAGGGTGCAAATATCGTCATCGGACTCTTCGAGTCGTAATGTAACTGACTATGGTGAGGTACCTTGACTTGCTTGACCTGTGGTAACAATTGACTTATTGAGAGGCGAGTTCGGTGAACATTTCATTTTACGTTCGGGATGGGTTAATTGGCCGTTAATAATGTTATTAACTTTATATAACATATATGTTTTTATCAAAGATGTTTCGGGTTTAAAGTTGATCACATCGGCTTTTCAATTCGCTTCAAATTAAATTGATAAAATATTGGCCATTTGTGAGGTAGGTACCTAGATCGGATTAGATCTAGGCTTCGGACCTGGTGTAGGTTTGGTAAGGGTAGAAGGTCTTGCAAATGTTGATTCAAATCGAATAGTCCGTTCACATGATATTATACAATTATTTTTTTATACAATTATTTTTACCATTTTGTGGTAAGGTAACAGAAATAGTGGACCGATATTCCCCATCCTTAAACTTAAACTAAGTTTGGAAAAAATATTACGATATGAAAAGTTTAGACGAAATCGGTTGCTCCCTCCGAAAGTTATGGTGCGCACCAGCAGGGCAGGCAGACAGACGGGTGGACGATGGGGACGTCATCTTTGTAGGCTAGTAAAAATATTCATAAATAAATCCACGACTTAAATGTGGCCGGAAAAATATTCGTCAATAAATCCAAGCCTGAAATACGGCCGGAAAAATATTCGTCAATAAATCCGCGCCATAAATATGGCCGGAAAAATATTCGTCAATAAATCCATAGGCCCGGAAAAATTTTGTTTTTTTTTTTTTTTGTTTGATTGTTTGTTTATTGCTACAAATTTATTCAAATTTTATATTGTCCAAAAAATGGACTAAAATGGATTTATCAATTTTCTTTTTTTAAATTGTAAGTCTATCTGAAGAAGTATCTAACCTAACGGACCGATTTTAGTCTATCTTTGAACTCAATTTAGTTTACTATTTACAAACAAGAAAATCATAAAATCGGTTTTATGTAATTTCAATTTATTGTTCTCTTTACACCACCTTCAAGTTTCCCTTCAAACAACAACTACAGAGTCCTTGTTTAACATAAAAGTACTTCATTTAAATTATTATTTCTATTATTTTCATTTGCATTATTTTCTCAAGAAAGTTGTTACAACAAAATTATGAAGATTTATTTGTTTAACAACGAAGGTAAGAAGCGTTTTCAATTGTTTTCTACTTAAGCGATAACGAAACCTCTTAAAATGACCAAAAGTTAAATTGGAATTTTCGAATTTTTTAACAGAATGGAAGGGACAACGAAGGTGAAGGAATAAAAAAACAGCAAGAAAAACAAAACATTTATAAATGAATTACGACGACGAGGAGAGTACAAAGAAAACAACAAAAACACTCAACAAAGTTGAATACTTCAGTGCAACAACGAACGAATATTTTGTGGGGAAAGACAATGCCACTTTCAATGATTTTAACCTTTAAATTGACCAAGAAAATAAACAAAAAACCAACAACAACAAATGGGGAGATATTCATTTCAAAAAGTCCTTTAAAATAAAATTGTGCAAAAAAATACGAAAACATAGAAAATGAGAAAGGAGGAAAGTGAAAAAGTAAGAAAAAAAAAAAACAAAACTTAGGCATTGGAGCAAAAAAACTCATTAATCAGATACAGCAAATGTAAATTTAATTAAAACTAAGAAAGGCTGAGAGAGAGCCAGACAACCAAAATTACAGCTTAACCCAAAAATCAGTTTTAGCCAGTAAGGAAAGTTGTAAAGTCGGACTGGGCCGACTCTACGATACCCTTCACCACTTTGGGTATATTCTACATATGTATCCTAAAAGTCGTCGCCTTTTCGAAGGAACATCGACATGAAATTGAACGAAACTAAATATGTGATCTTTATCTATATCTACACATATCATTCTGCAACCTATGCTAAATTTTGTAAATCGATTTAAAGCAAACTTGACACACGCTATTCGGTATGCTGCACTAATTATAATTTAATCTCAATCAAACGCCCATTGATTGAATATATATGGGAGCTATATCTAAATCTGAACCGATTTTCACGAAACTCTGCACACATTATTCTAGACTTAATTTAGTACGCTATGCCAAAAAATCGTGCAAGTCAAAAGATTTTCAGGGACTTTGGCCTTTGGCCATTTACCTAAAATCGGGTGAAACTACATATGGGAGCTATATATATATAGGGAGCTATGAACCGATTTTAACGAAGCTTAGCACAGGTCATTCTAGACTTAATTGAGTACGCTATGCTAAATTTCGTGCAAATCGAAGAATATATAGGGTCTTTGGTGCACCATTTACATAAAATCGGACGAAAATATATATGGGAGCTATATCTAAATCTGAACCGATTTTCACGAAACTTACCACACACCATTCTAGAGTCAATTCATTACGCTATGCCAAATTTCGTGCAAATCGAAGGATATATAGGGACTTTGGTGCACCATTTACCTTAAATCGGACGAAAATGTAAATGGGAGCTATATCCAAATCTGAACCGATGTTCACGAAATTGAAGACACATCTTTATAGACCTAATTCAGTATGTTACACCGAATTTCGTGCAAATCGAAGAATATATAGGGTCTTTGGTGCACCATTTACATAAAATCAGACGAAAATATATGGGAGCTATATCTAAATCTGAACAGATTTTCATGAAACTTACCACACATTATTATATACTCAATTCATTACGCTATGCCAAATTTCGTGCAAATCGAAGGATATATTGGGACTTTGGTGCACCATTTACCTAAAATCGGACGAAAATATATATGGGACATATATCTAAATCTGAACCGATTTTCACGAAATTTAACACACATCGATCTAGGCTTAATTCAGAATGCTATGCCAAATTTCGTGCAAATCGAAGAAGGATAGACTATGCTCGGAAAAAATATTCGTCAATAAATCCACGCCTTGAGTAGACTCGGAAAAAATATTCGTCAATAAATCCACGCCTTGTGTAGGCTCGGAAAAAATATTCGTCAATAAATCCACGCCTTGAGTAGACTCGGAGAAAATATTCCTCAATAAATCCACGCCTTGTGTAGGCTCGGAAAAAATATTCGTCAATAAATCCACGCCTTGCGTGGGTTCGGAAAAAAGATTCGTAAATAAATCCACGCCTTGTGTAGACTCGGAAAAAATATACGTCAATAAATCCACGTCTTGTGTAGGCTCGGAAAAAATATTCTTCAATAAATCCATGCCTTATATAGGGCCGGAAAAAATATTCATAAAAAATCCGCGCCTTTTATATGTTGAGAACAAATTTTTTTTAACAAATGTGCGTCTATTACAGCTTCCAAGTGTTGCAGACGTAACAACAAATTTAATATGCATTCCTCCCTATAGTAAAGGGGATAAAAAATTACCAAAAAAAAGATTATACCATAAAAATTAAAGGAAGGAAACGGAAATTGAATTGGGTCCGACAAAAAATGTGCTCATAATTTATAAACTGGTACTAAAACAGGTAAATATTTACAGCAACAGAAAAGAAACAAAATAAGGTAAATAAATTATACAGGCAGATAAAGATTTATTAATTAAAATGTGTTAGTGGGGTCAGGTCATAGACACACAATAAGGTCAAGTTTAGCTTTCCCTAAGTCGCTTTCCCCCATCACATCGGCCGAAAGCAGTAATAAAACCATTAACATTAAAAACTAAGAACATGAATAAGTGAAATATAACAGGACGGACAAGAAATGAAGCCACAACGAAGCAGCAGCAGCATCATCATTACGATTATCATTATTTGGAAGGATAACATTTGAGGTAAGACACATAGAAAGAAAAAAAAAAACGCCAGTATGCAGCATCCACGTTATTTTCCTGGTGGTAACACCGAATAATAAAAGTGAAAGCAACATGAAATTGTTATTAAAATGTTTTCACTTACCTGTGACTTTGAACGCATAGTCGGCTGGTATTTTCTTCGGATTTTTCTGGGACAGCAAACGCACAGGATTCGTACAAAAGCTCTGCAATTAAAGAAGAGGAAGAAAATTATATGTAGGCATGTGTGTGTAAGTTAAGGAAAATTAGAAATCATTTCTCATAATTTATTTCTTCTTCTTGTTGTGGCAGTTAACAGTAACTGATGTGTTTGTTTGCCCACGATGTATGTTTGTATCCACTCAAGTGGAAATCAAGTGCTTGCTGAGCAAGGATAAGGCATGGCAAAAGAAAATCAGTTTTTATTTTCTTTATGGGTTTTACTTTGGTCAAGGAGAAATATAATTTAGTTTATGCTCAAGGACAAATATGTTAATATATCATTTCCTGGTGTCCACAAGCATGAACGGACGAACGATATATTATGAAAACACGTGCCGTTCGTTTTTTTTTGTTTGTTGGCTGGTCAGCATTATTACCAGAAGGGAAGGCGAAGGTTAGTCTTGTTGTCATGATTTATGTAGCCTCGTAATAATTCATTGTTAAATAAACTTTTCTAAGAAATTAAAAGTTGAATGTGTGTAATTTATTAATCGTCTCAGTTTAAAACTTATGATAATTCGAACATAAATTCTATTTTAACACTAGAAAGCCGAAGGCGGTCATTTTGACCGCTTTCCAATTTCAAGTACAAAAGCAACTGTACATTTAATGACACTTTTATTTTAAATTTGGTGATTTGTTTATAATAAACGTAATTCTATGAGATACAAAAAGTCACCAAATTTTAAAAAAAAGTGTCATTAAATGCACAGTTGCTTTTTTACTTGAAATTGGAAAGCGGTCAAAATGACTGCCTTCGGCTTTCTAGTGTTAATGAGATACAACTTTTGATTTGAACGACTACGAACCGACAATTGATGATTTAGGTACAGTACCAAAGAATGGCCTTACGTTTTGATCCATTGCTAGTAAGGTCAAATTATTTCACGTATGCAGGCAATAGGTTATACATATATATATATATATATATATATATGTATTTATACCCTACACAACTATATTGTCATGGTGTTATAGCTTTGTGCAGCCTCACGCCGCGTTTGTAACGCCGCGAAATTATGGTCCTAGACCACCGATCGTCATATCTCGACTAGCTGAGTCGATCTAGACATGTGTGTCCGTCCGTCTGTCCATTATAATTTGTAAACACGATACAGGCCAAATTTATGGACCAATCTTCACGAAATTGTGCATGTAGGATTGGTTCTGGCCAATGAAGGCCCCTATTGTTTATGATACAGATAGGTTAATATTTAGGGGATGAAATGGACCAAATACTTAGTTTTTGTCGGTTTTTCTGGTCGCTCCAGAGGCCGCAATTATGGCCCAAAAATCATGGAGAAGGGGATTGGGCCAAAGAATAAGCTTGCCTGTTTTCATAAAGATCGGTCATTATTTAGCGGTTTAAATGGACCCTGATTGTTGTGTAAAAAATTACAAAATTTCTATTCTATGGTGTAGTCCGGTCCGGAAGGATTTGGACCGAGAAGTTAATATAATATCCAAGAGGAGTGGTTGTCATTTAAATTGATACCAATTATATTGTCGTATGTACTCGGATGTGGGAGTTACACATAAATAGCAACCCATTACCACACTACAGGGCGAAAATATAACTCTGATCGCTTTGAAATTTTCCATGAGGTTCCAGTTATGGTCGAAGACAACGCCTATAATTTTCGGTGATGATCAGATTATAATTTTTGGATGAAGTGGACCGAAAACTTAATTTTTTGTGTTTTTTTCGAGTCGATCTGTAGGCTACAATTAAAAGCCCAACATCACAACATAACCCACGGTAAAGGTAATCTGGACAAGTAGGGGAGACTGGGGCACCTTCGGTTTTAATACGCCACACAATGTTTGAATTATAGGGCTTTATTTTCTAGAGGCGGACGTTTACATCTCAATGTCGCACACACCATCAGAAATAGGGGTTTTCTATCGCATTTTCGTCAATATAAGCACGTTTGATCTTATATATGCAATTTTGAACCATATTTAAGGATTAGTTTTAAAGACAAACTCAAAAACATTTTAAGGAAATAATATTGCACAATCTGTATATGGCCGAATGTGCCCCACTTTAAAATGCCGAATGTACCCCGAATGTACTTTATATAGTTTTTTTTTCATTTTTTTCAATCAGTTTTGTAAAAACATTATATTTTTAAATATTTCTTTAATAATACACATCGTAGTTAACCATTTTTTAATAATATTGTCTTAAAAATTTAAAAAATTTTATACACGAAATACTTACGAAATGGAATTGAAATATTACAGAAACATCTATAAAAATACAAAAACCTATGTATCTAAATAAGCTTATTAGCTAGAAATTCCAAACTTTGTGTCAGTTATTTATTTCGATATTCGATACCTATGTATCGAAACTAGTGATGTACGGTGAGAGCTTCATATCGAAAACGCGATTGCCGAAGGTGCCCCGATGCCGAAGGTGCCCCAGTCTCCCCTACAGCCACCGTCTACTGAATATTAGAAATATTTTTTGACATCTAGTCGGTCAAGAGGGTGCAAATATCGCGAAATATTGCCCAAGCTCTGAATATAGAACCACAGAAAGTTAGATTTTCGTGGACTTTGTATAGGGTATCATATGGTCGGCTCCGACTATACTGCTCCATTCACGGTTTTTTATTATGTTTTTACCCTTCAACACACTGAAATATTATGTATTTGTGCATATGTTTGTAAGAGGCATAGAATCACTTTCTGAATCGATTTATGCATGTCCGTTCCTCCGTCCGTCTGTCAGTCTGTAGATGTTAAATTGTAAACAAAGTACAGGTCGCATTTATGACCCGATTTAGATGAAATTTGGCACAGCTCACTTACTTGACCCAAGGACGAACCCTATTGAAATTGAAGAAAATCGATTCAGATATACAGGGTTGCCCATATTCGACGGACCCATGTTTTTTTTTTTTTTTAATCAAAGAAAAAATAAAAATTTGGCGGTTGGCAATGTTAATCATTTAATTTGTTCCAAGTAGATTTGTTTACATCAATTTTTGAATATGATATCTCTCAAATGGCCACCTCTGGCGTTGATGACGTATTGTGCCCTTTTTGCTGCATTTTCCATCGTTTTTGCCAATATTTCGGCTGGAATAGGGGCTATTTCTTCACGAATGTTGTCCTTGAGCTCTTGGCTTGTTAACGTAAACCTTTGACTTCAAATATCCCCACAAGAAGAAGTCAGGCGGCGTCAAATCGGGCGAACGCGGTGGCCAGTCCAAATCACCACTTTTCGACATCAAACGGCCCGGAAACAAATTCTTCAGAAAATCGATTGTTATGCGACTTGAGTGCGGTGGAGCGCCGTCTTGTTGAAACCAGAACTGCCCCATACGCTTTCGACGAATAATTGGCATCACAAAATTGGTCATCATGTCGCGATAACGCTCCTGATTGATGGTAACAGCATGGCCATTTTCATTTTGGAAGAAAAACGGCCCAATGACCGTTTTCGCACTAACGCCGCACCAAACTGTGACTTTTTCGTCATGAAGTGGCACTTCTTGAATCTCCTGAGGATTTTCAGTGGCGTAAAAACGGCAATTTTGCTTATTTACGGTTCCATTCAATGTGAAATGGGCTTCATCGGACATGATAATTTTGTTCCAAAATTGCTCATCATCTTCGGCCATTTCGATGACTCGTTGGGCCCATTCCAATCGACGAGGCTTGTCCGCAGGCAACATACTTTGCGTCAATTGAATTTTGTACGGGAACAAATGCAAATCAATGCGAATAATCCGTTGTAAAGTGGACCGAGCCATGCCCAACTGCTGAGAACGGCGTTTTTGGGATGTTCTTGGGGACCTCTCAACACTGGCTCGTACGGCAGCGGTTTTCTCGGCCAATCGCCTTGATCGACTTTTATATGACCTCTTCGGATTAGAAAGAGCCTAACCAGTCGAAAATTTTTCGTATAAACGCTTAATGGTGTTCTCAGAAGGCGCACTTCTCACATTTTTTAATGTTTTCACAATTGACTTCTTCTGTTGAATGTAAATTTAAACTATTTCAAAGCGCTCGCTTGGCATGTATTGGTTCATGGTAAAAATCTGCTTGGACTGACGCTTCAAACGCGGTATGTCATTAAGCGATGTGACATCTCTGTCAAAAGTTATGGCGTTGCCAGATGGGTCCGTCGACTATGAGCAACCCTGTAGCTCTCGTATATAGTTTCGTCCGATTTAAAGTTTATGGGGCACAAAAGTCCCTATATAACTTTTAATTTGCATGGAATTTGGCATAGAGTTCTGAATTAGGTCCAAAATGATGTCTGCCAAGTTTCGTGAAAATCGGTTAAAATTTTGATATATCTCCTATATATAGTTTTGTCCGATTTTATGTGAATGGTGTACCAAAGTCCCTATATATCTTTCGATTACCAATCCAGTCCCTCACAAAATATTGAGATGTATATACCTATGATAGGTCCTTAATGTGGGCCCAATAAGGAATGAAATATTACAGACGTACTTATAAACTATAACTGATTTGTTAACACATATGTTAAAGGATACATTTTCCGATGAAACGCTGGACGATTTTTCTGGTCCTACACCCTACAAAATCTTTATAGAAATCATAATCGTCTCAAAAAGTGATTATAAATGTAATCATAAGTACTCCAATATACTGCACCAGAATGTCGTGTAGAACATAAAAATATAACGATGGGCCTAAAAAAGAGTATCGTATGTATCTATATTGATAGTTCTCGTCATGCTTTCAACTTCTGTGGTGTTATATTTCTATGTTATTTGCAACCTTTTCACCAAAGGAATATCAATTTCGAAATTATCTAAAAGTACAAACTTTCCCATCCAGGGCTATAAGAAAGAAATTTGCAAAAAAATGTTCTATTGACAAATTTCCATTCTCATTATTTCTTATCATTTGTCAATGTGGCAGCAATGTTTTCTCTCTTTTTGAGCCCCACACATTTTTGTTAGCTGTTTTATGGTTTTAGTGGTCTGTTTTGTTTTTTGGTAATCGCTGTCATGAAAAAATATTGTTGCCATCAGACTGATGCTGTGGTTGGAAATGTTCTTTTACGCAACATCGTTGGTGTCTAGCTCATTTGTTTCGTTTGCTGGAGAAGAAGTATTGCTGGGGGACTATCAACCAACAACCTCTCTTTGGTTTGGCATATTTGCATAATTTTGAAATGTGTTGTCTAATGGAATGCTTTGCTTTGGGGGGTATTCGAATTTTAATGTTTGCAACTGCGCCCCCTCTATCCGAGCCATCTTAATTTTTTCAACCCACAACAAATTGTGGCAGCAAGGACCATTTTATGCCAATTATTTTATACAGCACTTGCTAAGGGGAGGGATGGACTACGATATATAATGTAGGAAAAAATTGCCACACGGACCAAAAATATGCAAGCATATAGGGGAGGAAACACAAGTGTTGACCACATTTCCTGCTCTGCAATAACATTTAAACGTTTTGATGTGGCTGTGCAAGCTAATTGTAACATTATGATTATGGTTTTTCAAAATGGAACTGTGTGGGGGCATGTGCTTTGAAAGGGAAATCGTGGCAAGTTAAATAGCAAGCTATGTTCGCCTTTGCCAATGGCTATAAAAAATATCATTGCAGAAAAATGAAATTACTTTATTCTCCCTGTATTTTCAGTTTATTAAATATAATATGATTGAGTAAATGGAAATGTTATGACAAAATTGAATACAGATGTATGCCAGATTTCATTTAATTTAATCAAACATATTTTGAATGTGATTGAATGTCAGCTGCAGGAGAACATATGAAGTCAATGTTATACAATGATTGATGGTCAACAAGGGCAAGGGATGTGATATTTACGAAATGTTATATCACTGGTATAGAGTGATAAAAAAAGATATAGAAAGCTAAAAAAATCACATACACAGTTGTTGCAGGGCACCTTTATGCCATCGTCGGACTTGCACATTGTCGGTCATGGACTTAAATCCTAGGATAATAACATCATCTTAGTTTCAGCGGTGGCTAATATCGATATAGACTGGTGAGAGAAGTTAATTGAGGGCACATCAGACATAAGACGTATAATCACAACGAAACAAATTGGGATACTAGAAGGACTTCTCATTGAAGACCAGTTCATCTTCACGTAGAAGATAAATGGGTCTTTGCCATTACGTCTTCTCATAGAAAACACATAGATGTCCACAAGGATGACTCAGAGAAGGACTTCTCATAGGACACCAGAAGTACTTATCTTAGAAGACAAAATTTCTTCCAATAAAACACCTGAAGGCTTTCTCACAGGAGACTAGACATTCTCCTCATACAAAACCTGAAGTTCTTCTCATAGAAGGTTAGATGGTCTTCAAAGAAGGTCTTTTTATAGAAGATCAGAACATCATCTTGTAGAAGACCAGAAAGTTTTCTTGTCGAAACCACGAAGGCCTTCTTGTAAAAGACCAGAAAGTCTTCTTGTCGTAGCCCTGAAGGCCTTCTTATAAAAGACCGGGAAGTCTTCTCATAGAATACAGAAAGATTTCACATAGAAGCATTAAAGGTCTTCTCATAGTAGGCCAGACGGTCTCCTCATAGTAGGCCAGAAGATCTTCTCAAGATAATGGAAGACTGGATTGTATTCGTGTAGAGGATTAGATCGTCTTATCATTGAAGTCCACAAAGACTTCTCAAAGAATACCAGAAGGACTGGCCGTTTTCTTATAGAAGACCTGAAATTGTTCTTATAGAACTCTAGAAAGTCTTCTCATAGAATGAAATACATTATTCTCATAGAAGGCTAGACGGTCTCCTCATAGAAGGTCAAAAATTATTCTCATAGAAGGTCAGAAATTCATCTTTAGGTCAGAAGAACAGAACGTCATCATATTGAAGACCAAAAAGACTTCTTGTCGAAAACCTGAAGGTCTTCTTTAAAAGGCCTGGAACACTTCTCATATAATATATGAATGTCTTCTTGTAGAATCCGGAGGTATTTCTCATAGAAGCCTAATAGGACTTCTCATAGAAGCCTAATAGGACTTCTCATAGAAGTCCAGATGGACTTCTCTTTGAACACCTGAAAGACTTCTTATAGATGGCCTGAAGGTTTTCTCGTAGTAGGCTAAAAGGTCTACCCATAGAAGGCTAGAAGATCTTCCCATAGAAGGCCACAAAGTCTTCTCATATAAGAAGGACAGAAGGTCATCTAATTGAAGGTCACAAGGTCTTCGTAACAAGACTAGTAGCTCCTCTTATAGAGGACCATAAGGTAATCTTTTTGAAGAATATTAAAGAAATCCTCTGAGACTATACTTCTAGGATTACTTCTCATAGAAGGACAGAAAGTTTTTGACTTGAAGGTCACAAGGTCTTCTTATAGAAGACCAGAAGCTTCTCCTATAGATCATTGGAAAGTCATCTAATTGAAGAATATAAAATAAATCTCCCTAGAGTTCTATAAGAAGTCATCCGAGGGATTTTTGTACAGGTCTAGGATGACTTCTTGTTGATGTCCGGAATGACCCCTTATAGAATGCCAGAAGGTCTTATATCTCATGGTAGATCTAGGATATGCTGGTCTTCTATGGGATGGTCTTCGTATGCAATACTCAAATATGTTATTTTTAAGGATGTCAGGATGTATTCTTATGAAAGAGCAGAAGGAATACCTGAATGCATTATAGAAAAACAAATGTTCTGAATAGAGGAGTTTGGAAAGGAAGTCTTCTATTACAGAACCAGAACCAGAGCGTTTTCGTCAAGAAAAGAAGAAGATTCTCCTATAGAAGACTTGATGGTCGTATAGAAAGAGAGACCGGAAAAAAGATCTTCTTGTATAGAAGTCCAAAGTTCGCCATATAGAATACCAAATATACTTTTATAGATCGAAACCCGAAATTCTTCTGGAAGACTAGAGGAACCAGAAAAGCAGAAACGCCCTCATAAAAGACCAAAAAGTCATTTCGAGGATGGTAAATATGTTCCTGAAGATTTGAAATCGAAGTGATAGACTAGAAGAGTATATTTGTATAAAATAATCATAAAAGTCTTCTCGAGAACGTTTAATGTGCCCTTTCAAAGGAATCCACATTAAAATTCCATAACGGGTGCCAGAAGATTTGAATTAAAAAAAACTCCAAATAAAATTTGATTCTACTCACCTCCGAAAATCTCGACTCCAACACGCATAAATAACCGGATTCATGCCAGAATTAAACCAACCCAACCATGTTACCACGGCCGATACAGTCTCCTCGTGTTCTATGCATTCCATGCAAAATCCCGATAATAGATTTACTACGAAAAATGGCAGCCAACAAACGATGAAGACACCCATTACTATTCCCAACGTTTTCGCCGCTTTTTTCTCCTTGGCGAATTTGGCCAATTTCCTTGACCATGAGAAATTCTTTCCGCCCATATGGCGATGCCGAGCCAAACCATTGTTGTGCAATGCCGATAGCGGTTCATCATCTGGCTCTTCCGGCGTAGATGTGGTGGTGCCCGCATTACTGTGATTATGATGCGATGTGCGATGATGATGATGGACATGCGGATGATGTTGAGAGCCACCACTGGGACCGCCGCCCAGTGAACCGTGCAGCGCCTGATGGTGAGAGCTGGTGGATGGTTCTCGTGTGGTACCGCCGCGATGTATACGCAACGTCAACTGCAATTCACCGGAGGCCATTAGCACCTGTTTCGTGCCGATCTTCAGTGAACGCGTCTGTATCACTGCCGCTCGATAAATGCGGCAATATGTAAATACCATCACGAGGAGCGGCAGGTAAAATGAGATAGTCGAGGAGAACACCAAATAGCCCAAGTGTTCCGTAAAGGTACACTTGTAGGCTGGCATCTCACCATCACGGGCTGCCCGCCACCACAGTATAGCCGGAAAACTGATGGCACTGGAGCACACCCATACCGCACAGATTAGCGATGCGGCCCGCTTCACAGTCATACGCATGGGATATGAAAACGGATCTGTTATGGCCCAGTAGCGGTCCAGTGATATGACACATAGATTGAGAATGGAAGCCGTGCTGAAGAGCACATCGAGTGACCTCCAGATATCACACCAATCGGTACCGAAGAACCACGTATTCTCCAGGACCTCGTACAGTGCCGAAAAAGGCATCACAACCAAACCGACCAAACAGTCAGCCACCGCCAGACTGGTGATAAAATAATTGGTGGCCGTGTGCAGGTAACGCTCTCTTATGACGGCCAGTATGACCAGTGAGTTGCCAAAGACAGTGGCGAAGGAGAAGAGGAAGAGAAACGATAGCAGGCTGACACGATCATTGGATAGAGATGTGAGAAATTCCGACAAATCCGGTTCTTGAGGTATGCTGGTGCTGTTGAAGGGATCCGCAGGTGTTGTGGCGAATGATTCCGCCGTGATGGTTGGTGCGGTGCTTGATATGGTTGATGAGATGGCGTCGCCGTGTTCCACGAAGCCATTGAAATAGTAGAACAGGTCATCGGAAATATTGTAGCTGGAGTAGAAGGGGGGTGATGGGGTAATTGGCGCAGAAGAACCGATTGCGGCGGTGTTGTTGTGATTGTCATTTCGTGTAAAGGCGGGTGTATGGGATAATGTTGCTGCTGCTGCTGCTCCGGATGAGGGGTAATATTGTGCAGACATGTGCGGTTGTTGTTGTTCGTGTTTTGTGCCAGCGTCCGATTTGTGCTCGGAAGTGTGTGCCTGTTCCATTGTGTTAAAGGCTCTCGGTATGGACGCGGCCAATGGTTGTAACAGGGCGGCATATTCCCAATAGGGTACGGAACTGTTGACGGCACTGGCGATGCTGTTGTAGTGTGTTGTTGTAACGTTTCCAATGTTACCGATTGCATTATTCATTATCATTTGTCATTTATGTAAAAGACGAAATTTTGTTTTCGTGGTTCTCACTCTTGATCTCGGGGTTTGCTATGTGTCTGTGTCGACTTGTTCGGTCGTTGTTGCCTCTGATTGGTTGTGGAATTTTTCTCAGTAAATTTTAATGCAGGCTATTATTTGTATAGCCAATTGGATGCAAATTCGGAAGTCTGGCTGGATGCATTGTTGTTGGTTTCATGTTTATAGGTATAATCTGAAATGAGACAAAAAAATTAAAAATCAAAAATAAGCGTTTTTTTGTTTTTTTTCTTTTTTTTTTCTTTTTTTATTTCTGAAGGATTAAATATTTCCCCATCCTATTGGAACCCAACCTTAAACCATAAAATATTTTCGATTCTAAACTTTCACAAATCTCTTCTTGCCATAGTTACTTTGATGCATTACTTTTCGCTTCTCTTCTTCTTCCTATCATAACTTTTTGATTCCCATTGCTGCATTATTATCCATACTTAGTCTTCTCTTAAAAATAAGACACAATTTTTGCTGACGCATTTATTTGTTAGAAACTTGTTTGAGTGTGTGTCCTTTTCCTATTTTCTCACTATGTCATTGGAAAGGGAAAACTAACTGCCGGAAACATAATCCAATTTGAAAAGAAAACTTATTTTTAATATTCACCATGAAAAGTTGCAGCAGCAGCATTGATTCGATTGCCACCACCACCACCAACATCGACAAGTTATCGACAAATTAATGTCGGAAATTGAAAAATGTCTCCTTGAAAGACACAAATCGAATGGAAATTGAATTTTCGATAGAAATACTTTTTAAATAGAATTTTTTTGTATTTTTAGTGCTGAAGGTGGAATGTGGGATGAGCAGGAAATGATAAAGGAGGAAGGTGAAAAAAATCATAGAAATCACCGTATTTAAAATAAGGTATTCGAGGAGAACACCATATAACCCAAATATTCCGTAAAGGTACACTTATAGGCTGGCATCTACCCATCACGAGCTGTCCGCCATCACATTATAGCCGGACAGCTGATGGCACTGAAGCACATCCATACCACACAAATTAGCCGAGTCACAATCATGCGCATGGGATATGAAAACGGATCGGTAATGACCCCGTAGCGGTCCAGAGATATGTCACATAAATAGCATCTATCTGTAGAGCGTCAATGATAGGTCCTACATATTGTATTTATAACCTTCATCACACTGTGGTACAGGGTATTTGTGCATATGTTTGTAACAGGCAAAAGGAAACGAGATAGACGCATGGTTCCTTTTGAGAATATGCATAGAATCACTTTCTGAGTCGATTTATGCATGTCCGTCCGTCCGATCGTCCGTTCGTCTGTCTGTCGATGTTAAATTGTAAACAAAGTACAGGTCGCATTTATAATCCGAATTGGATGAAATTTGGCATAGGTCACTTATTTGGCCCAAGGACGAACCCTATTGAAATTGAACCCATATATATTTTCGTCGGATTTAATATAAACGGTCCCTATATATCTTTCGATTTGCACGAAATTTGGTACAGCGTAATGAATTAGGTCTAGAATGATGTGTGCAAAGTTTCGTGAAAATCGGTTCAGATTTTGATGTAGCTCCCATATATATGTTCGTCCGATTTAAGGTAAATGGATACCAAAGACCCTATATATCTTTCGATTTGCACGAAATTTGGCATAGCGTACTGAATTAAGTCTAGAACGATGTGTGTTAAATTTTGTGAAAATCGGTTCAGAGTTAGATATAGCTCCCATATATATTTTCGTCCGATTTTAGGTAGATAGTGCACCAAAGTCCCTTTATATGCTTCGAGTTGCACAAAATTTGGCGTAGCGTACTAAATTGAGTCTAGAATGATGAGTGGTGTGTTTCGGGAAAATCGGCCGAGATTTCGATATAGCTCCCATATATATGTTCCTCCGATTTTATGTAAATGGTGTACCAAGGTCCCTATATATATCCTTCGATTTGCAAAAAATTTGGCATAGCGTACTGAATTAAGTCTAGAAAGATGTGTGGTAATTTTCGTGAAAATCGGTTCAGATTTAGATATAGCTCTAACATATAGAATATATTTTTAACAACGCGGCGTACCGAATAACGTGTATCAATTTTGCTATTAGTCGTTTTCCATATTGAGATGAACAGTCGTTTTCCATAAATTTTCCCCATGTTACGCAGGTGGCGCTAAATCTGCTCGAATGTTAGGATAGGTTTTAGAAAGAGGGAACATAGACATGCAGTTGTTAGGATACATATGTACAATATACCCAAAGTGGTGAAGGGTATCATATAGTCGGCCCAGTCCGAATTTACTACTTTCCTTACTGGTCTATATTTGAATGAAATTGTCAATATAAGATATCTTAAAATTCATATGTGCGGAATTTTATCTTTCCATAGGTAATCCATACAAGACCGATATTTCGTTATATTGATGATCTTTTATTTGTATAGGACCAAAAGAACTTCTTCTATTCATTAAAAAATAGATCTTCATCTGTACAATTCCCGTTAAAAATCGATTTTTTATTAAAGAAATTAATGCTAATCAATCAAAAAACTTTTATATCTATTCCATAAAAATTTTAAAATTTTAAAATAAGGTATTTTAAATTT
This sequence comes from Musca vetustissima, assembly GCF_032173495.1. Classification (NCBI taxonomy): domain Eukaryota; kingdom Metazoa; phylum Arthropoda; class Insecta; order Diptera; family Muscidae; genus Musca; species Musca vetustissima. Next base: position 35,045 of record NW_026885168.1, on the reverse strand, counting down.
TAAATACCTTATTTTACTCACACGCCTTCCCTATCATATTCAGACAGACCATGCACTGATGTGCGATAATACAAACTTTAAGCTTCTTAAGGAAACAAGTACAAAAACAGCAGTTCAAACAAAACGAGATGAACAGAACGCACTGGAAAACAAACTTGGAAAAACAGATGATTGAAGGCTAATCCCTCATGGGTTAAGAGTAAAACAGTATAAAGTCGCTTTCCGAAAAACAACAACTTATTTTTCCTTTTTTCTGTCTCTTTGCCAGCATAAGTTCAATCTGAACTTTTTTTGCGAAACTCACACACACACACACATGATGTAGCGACGCACTTTGCAGGTGGTGTTGGTAAAACATTTTAATTCAATAGGGAAATTGAAAAAAGGTTTTCTGATAGCAGCAAACAGAGCAATGGAGGTCTATGGAGGGCATGATGGTTGAAAAGAAAGATCATAGGAAGCGTATGAGCGAATGAATGAATGGTCGTCATGTAGCAGATAAGGCAAATTATATTTCAATGTTTGCTGTATCTGGTAAAGAGGATAAGAGGCAAAATATATGTCAATTGGGATAGAATGCAGAGAGGTGTTATGTGTAGGGGCGATGGAAGTTGTGAGTGTGCTGCAAACAATTTTTATATTTTATTTAAATAGTTGATTTGATCATACGATTTTAATAGGCATTTCAGTTATTCTATATCCTGATTATGCAACAATCTATAGAAGAACCGTTTAGCCTATAGTGTTTAAATGGGGAATATGAAAATAAATACCCAAATAAAAGAAAACACAATTATATTAGAATTTGTCCAATAGAATATTGGCGTTTTATTGTCGTAAACAATATTACCTTTTTATTACAATTTGTGTTGGTGTGCTATGTGCTAGCTTAGTGGACGAAATCCATCAAGCGTAGTTTGACAATTTTTCTAGACAGACTGATGCAAAGGCGGGCGCGTAAACAACAAACGTCAGTGATTTGACTTTGAGAGCAATACTTTGCCCGAATGCGCAAAGTTGCAATTTAAGGCAGTAAGACAAATAAATAGAAATTTGAATAATATTCTTAATTAAACATATAGAAATATCATAAATCCATACATATCTGGATTAAAGTGTTAAATTCACAACAAAATGCAGGTCTGCTATCCAAGGAAAACTTGTGGAAGATCTTTTATTTATATAATATATATTGAGGGGTTTCTGTCAATAGTAGGCCTATATGAATTCTCCTATATATAAAATACCTATAACAGACCTTCTATATATAAAGTACTTATCGAAAATCTCCTATCAATAGAGGATTTCTCATGTATTGAAGACCTAATGTCTTTAGAAGGCCTATAGGACGTAATTCATAGGTCCAAGTATTTTTAGGTAGAAACAATAATCGTCAGACCCTTGGATAAAACTCTTTCTATAGAAAAAAAATCCTTTTACTTGGGTCCAATTTTTTCTATAGGAAAAAAATTTGCAGATATTTGCCCCAAGTTTTTTCTATTAAAAATTTTTTCTATAGAAACAAATTTGTCTGAAAGGGACCAAGGTTTTTCTATGGAAAAAAATTCTGCAAACCTTTGGGCCCAAGTTCTTTCCGCAGATACAAAAAGTCACAAAGTCCAAATCCTTGAAAAAAATGCCAAAGCCTTGGTTCCAATATTATTCTATAAAAAAAATAGTCAGACATTGGGGACATGTTTTTTCTATACAAAATTCGTCGGAACCTTGCGACCAAGGTTTTACTATGGAAAAAATTTTGTCAAATCTTTGGGTGCAAGTTTTTTCTATAAAAAAATTCAGACAAAAAAATTTTTTTCTATAGAAAAAAATCGTCAGACCGTTGGGGCCAAAAAAAAATATCAAGTCCTTGTGTTCAAGTTTTTTCTATAGACACTTGGGTGCAAGTTTTTCTATAAAAAATGTGCCAGACGTTTGAGTTCACATGTTTATACCCTACACCACACTGCGGTACAGGGTATTATGTATTTGTGCATATGTTTGTAACAGGCAAAAATAATCGAGATAGACCCATGGTTCATTTTGAGAATAGGTAAAGAATCACTTTTTGAGTTTATGCACGTGCGTCCGTCCGTCTGTCTGTCCAACATAAAATTGTAAACATACTACAGGTCGCATATGTGGTTCGAATTGGATGAAATTTAGCACAGCTCATTTGTATGGCCCAAGGACGAACCCAATTGAAATTGGGAAAAATCGGTTCAGATTTAGATATAGCTCCCATATATATTTACGTCCGATTTAAGGTAAATGGTGTACCAAATTCCCTATATATATTTCGATTTGCACGAATTTTTGCAGAGCGTACTGAATTAAGTCGACAATGATGTGTGCTAAATTTCGGGAAAATCGGTTCAGATTTAGATATAGCTCCCATATATAGTTTCGCCGGATTTTAGGTAAATGGTGCACCAAAGTCCCTGAAAATCATTAGATGTGCACGAATTTTGGCATAGTGTACTGAATTAAGTGTATAATGACGTGTGCTTAATTTCGGGCAAATCGGTTCAGATTTAGATATAGCTCCCATATATAGTTTCGTCCGATTTTAGGTAAATGTTCCACAAAAGAACCTGCAATCTTTCGATTTTCACGAATTTTGCCATAGTGTTCTAAATTAAGTCTAGAATGGCGTGTGCTAAGTTTCGTGAAAATCGTTTCAGATTTAGATAGAGCTCCCATATATAGTTTCGCCCGATTTAAGGTAAAGTCCCTGCAAATCTTTTGATTTGAACGAATTTTGGCATAGCGTATTAAATTAATATCTTTCGATTTTGGTATAGCGTACTGAATAAATGGTGCACTACAGACCCTTAGCTAGGCCGATTGACACAACGTACTGAAGTTAATATAAATTAATCTCTGGCAAGTTTCCTTGAAATCGGTTCAGATATAGATATAGCATAGCTTCCATATATATTTCGACTTGTTCATGTTTATTGTACAATAAATAATCAATGGGTGTTTGATTGAGATTAAATTTTAAACAGTACAGCATACCGAATAGCGTGTGTCAAGTATGCTTTAAATCGATTTACAAAATTTAGCGTAGGTTGCAGAATGACATGTGTAGGGATTGATATTAATCTGTTTAGATATAGATAAAGATCACATATGTAAGTTCGTTCAATTTCATGTCAATGTTCCTTCGAAAATGCGACGTCTTTAAGAATACATATGTAGAATATACCCAAAGTGGTGAAGGGTATCATATAGTCGGCCCAGTCCGTCTTTACTACTTTCCTTACTGGTTTTCTATAAAAGAAGTTATTCAGAAAATGGGGCAAATTTTTTTTTTTAATGAAAAAAAAGGAAATCGTCTACGTTTTTTCTATCAAAATAAAAGAATAAAAGCTAAACACTGAGGTGCAAGATTTTCTATAAAAAACCGCCAGACCCTGTTTTTTCTTTAGAAAAAAATCATCAGGCCCTTGTGTCCAAGTTTTTTCTTTAGAAAAAAATTCGACGTCAGGCCATTTGGGCCAAGTTTTTTCTATAGACAAAAATTCGCCAGACCATTGGGTCTTAATTTTTTATATAAACAAGTTCGTCAGACCCTCAGGCCCAAATTGGGATAGACACTTGGGTCCAAGTTTTTTCTATAAAAAAATGGTCAGACCCGTAGGTCCAAGTTGTTTCTATAGAAAAAATACGCCAGACCTTTGGATCCACATTTATAATATAGAAATAAATTCGCCACCATTGGGTCCAAGTTTTTTCTATAGAAAAAATGTACAGAATCTTGGATCCAAGTTTTTTCTGCAGAAAAAAATCAATCAAGCTTCTGTATAGAGAAAAATGTTCACACCCTTTGATTTAAGTTTATTACTATAGAAAATATACGCCATACCCTCAGATCCAAGTTGGAGATCTACTTCGTAGCCCATCGTATAACAATCACACAATGAATAATTCATTTGTATTACATTGTAAAACAATATCCCGATCCTTCCCAACCCCATTTTCCTCACGCACACCTTAATTACATTTAAAATCAACATTAAATATTCAATTCACATATTTGCATTCTTCTGTGTTTCTTTTTATAACGCCAACACATAAAAAATAACAACAGCAACATTGTCAATATGTTAATCATGATAATCGCATTCTGATAAGCCAATTCCTTGTGGATTCTTTCATTATGAATATTCATTGAATATAAATGTGGTAATAAGAATGAAGAAACAAAGAACCCACAAAATATAGCAGCTTAAAAAAGAAATAAGAAAATTAATATTCGGCGATGGAGTGACGTTAAAACAACGACGATTAAATTTTTGCAAATGCGTCACAACGATAAAGAAGAAATGCCAGATATTCATTTGAAAAGACGCTTTTTTCGTCATTATTTTTTTATTTCGGTTTCTTTATGCATGTGAAATTATCTGATAATAAAATGTATCCAATTAAAATGACGAAAAGCGGGGGAACTATGACACAAGAAAATGAATGTAATAAAGGAAATTGTTCGATATCCACAAGGAAGTAAATAAGGGATATTAAATGTGTAATAAAAAAGAGGGAAATGATTTAATGTTGTTTGTATTGGTTTATTTTTGTATCAGAATGTTATAATTATTGAATATTGGTGGTATTTTAAAAATTATTGGAGATTGATATTTGAGTTTGAATGGGGTCGAGGTGGCTCCACTATTAAATCAATATGTTTGGAAATAATTAACGCAACAACCTTGACCGAATAAATAAACGAACAAATAACTATATATACATAAAATATATATAAGCCGATCTCTTTTCAGAAAATACAGAAAAGGTCCTCCATTTATATAATATTTAAAAAAAGATACATTACCTATATAAACATAAATAAGGTATTTCATTTGCAGAGGGCATGTAAAAGGACTTCTGTGTATGGAAGACATACTGAAGGTAATATACTTACAGAACCCATATAATATCCCGTCGATATTACCCATTCGGTTGTTTTATGTTTTAAGTCACATTTTCCAATAAAAATAGTTGTAAATGGTATTCTGGGTTCTGCAGAGCGATAAACATATTTGCAGAAAATTTCCGATATTATAATCGGAAAAGGGGTGCACATTATTGCACCCGTGCGTGATTACTTCTTGTACATTTCATGATAATCGTTTGGTGCCAAGTCCAGACTGTATGGCGATGTTTCCGTCGAGCCACTGTAGATGTGTGTGGTCTAGCGTTTTCCTGGTGGAAACCCTGTTGGCCAATTCCGGCCGTCTGGTCAATTGCTATCTTAAAATGGTTTAGTTGTTGACGGTAGATATCAGAATTTAGCGTTTGTCCATATGAAAGCATTTGATAATAAATAATTCCCTTGCAGTCCCACCAAATGAATTGCAGAACCTTCCTGACCGTTAGTCCTGGTTTGGCCACAGCTTGAGGTGCTTCACCGCTCTTTGACCACGATCGTTTTCACACAGGGTAATCGTATGTGATCCATTTCTCATTTTCAGTCACCATCCGTTTAAGAAATGGGTCTATCTCATTCCGTTTGGCCAAGGCTTCGCAGATGGGAATTCGATCCACTCTATTTTTTCTGTCAATTGGTGTGGCACCCAAACATCCAGTTTCATTCACAATTTGATCCGTTTGGCTTGCATTTTCGCCTTTGTCAAAGAAAAACTGTAAAATGTACCGAATTTTCTCTTTGTTCACTTCCATTTTTAACACCCTGTAACTCACAACTGAATGCACCAAACAAAAACAGCAACATATATTTTACAGTGAAATGTCACCCTTCCAATTTTTTGATCGATACTTTACGAGAAATCTATCAGTACAGTCATATGACGAAAAAATGACGGATTTCTTTTTTCCCAACCTGATATTTGCGTATAACTCTCACATCCGAGTGCATACATCAGCATAATTGATATCAATTTAAGGGGACCCCCCCATTCTCGGGGTCAAAAATTTTGTTGATATAATTCGAATCTACACTAATTAAAGAATGTCCCTACAAAATTTCAAATGAAAATCTCAAGAACTCTTGAAGATATAGCCGATTTATTGTGACTGCATCAAGTGACGGCTGAAGGGCTTCTCAAACTTTAAACGCGTTTTTCTCTAAACATTTTTTGCGAATGGCGGGCACGATAACTCAAAAACTAATAACCCAATCGATTTCAAATTTTTACACGTTTCTCTGTGAGTGTATAGCTATCGTATGAACTAGGATAAAGCCAATCGGTAAAGATCTTCCTTATTTTTTAACTTGGGTTTTGGTAAAAAATCGGCGATTTTCCAAAAATATTTTTTCAAAGGTCCACCATTTTGTCAATTTTAGAGCGAAGTCAATAATCCTAGTTCATACGAGAGCCAGACATGTACTCTTTCTAACACCGTTGGAATTTTCGGATTCCGATGTTCCAGTGAGGAGTTATCATGCCCGCCATCAAAAATAAGGACTTTTCTTTAATTACAAAAAACAACAACAAAGCAATAACAAAAATTTTTTTGTAAATTATTTTTCTTCATTTTTAAATCTTCAAATATATATGTGCAAAGTTTCAAACCTTAACAAGCATTGGTATTGATTTACCAGCCCATTGAAAATCTTGAAAAATAAAAATCGAGAATGGGTGGGGTTCCCTTAATAATCAAACATTCCTCCTGGATTTACAATGAACTTCACGGGTCTATATCCTTCAGTAGTAAATATATACGCCATAGAAAGCAAACTTTGCAATTTTTGAACAAACTTGCTCAATATTGATCGAACCTCGTCAAAACAGTTATGGTTATTTTTTAGCTAAATCCCCTTTACCATCAAACTAGACAAAAATAAAGGTATTTGTCCATATCGTACCCTAAATGTAATCCGATCATTACCAAAAATAATAGGAGGCTTCCTTGACCTGAACCGGTAATACATACACAAATTTCGTGAAGATTGTTCTACAAATGTGGTATGTTTAGTGTCTACAAACATATGTCTAGATCGACTCGACTATTCGAGATGTACCACATTTTAGTAGGTATAGGATCAATATTTCGCGACGTTGCAATTTCTTGGGTAGTTGTATAGGGTAAAACTATCTGATCGAGTTGCTTCAAAAGTCGTTACAGGTTGCGAAGACAACCAAAATCCGATAAAAATTGTTCGTAGACGAAGCACTTCTAAGCAAATTATGGCCTATTTCTTCGGAAAAACTTATCATGTGTGTTCAGCTTTTCGACTGAAGAAATTTGGAAAATGAACCGGAGAAGGTCATGGCTATGTGAATCTTGGCAAATAATGTGGTCTCTGAAAATACTAATTGATAAAATTTATCGAAAATCGTCGTTGGAGATTATCGAATTTTAGGTACATTTTACATTTTTTCAGTTTTATAGTTAACCCCACATATATCGATTTAAAATGCTTTGAAGTTTTAGTCAGCTCATATCGTGAATCTTCATTGTAGGTCCACTTTTTAGACTAGTCCCTATAATGCACATTTTGGAAATCTTCCTTTTATTGTCTACAAACAAAAATTCTGCAATATTGCATTTCTGGTTCTTAGTGGGAAAGAACGTTACTTGAGACAAAATAAAACTATGATTGTAAAAATACCTGAAATCTGACGTGTATTTATTCCTCTTAAGAAGCACCCGGAATTCGCTTCAGTTGGAATGTGAACCAAAATACCTAAAATTGGGCGAGAGCTTTTTTATGTGGTATATGTCAAAACATGGACCAATATTTACCTTCCAAGAATTCGGAATGCTAAATTCCATGAAAATAGCTAAGGCCTAGTAGTTTGCCCTTACAACAAAAAAACGCAGAATGACAAATTACAGAAACATATGGTGGAAAATTACATACCTAAAATGGGGCGGGAACGTTGTATGGAAGCTATGCCAAAACATTGGCAAAATACCAAAATCGGTGTTGCCTTTAAATAGCCAGAATATGACAAAATATGAACCAGTACGAATAAGTTCCCCATTAAGCACCGGAAATGCCAAAATACAGCTACTTCGGTTTGAAAATAGATCTATGACCAGATAATATTTACAAATGGGTGGTATCAAATTTCAAGACATGGGCCAATTGCGATAATTTTCACCGAGGAATTTCTCGAAAGATTCTTACCTAATTGGTTGGAAAAAGAGTATTTGACCATCAAAATACCTAAAAATACATGCCTTGCCCAATAATAACTCGAAACACCAAAATACACATCTTCCGATTTCAAAATTATCCAATATACCTAAAATTCGGCGAGGCATTTTTGTAAACTTTAAATATTATACCTAATTAAAATACCTAAAATGGACGTTTATGCAGACGCAATATCAAAACATGGACCTGTATTTAAAATGCTTTTCAAATAAATTTGGTATCCAACTATATCACGGAGTGACAAATGACAGATATTTCGGTTGAAAAATGCGTCTAGGCTGTAGTAAAACATGTCAGGAAAGTAGTATATTCGGACTGGGCCGACTATATGATACCCTACACCACTTTGGGTATATTGTACATATGTATTCTAACAATTTCAATTTAATGTTTCCTCGAAGGAACATACACACGGCTTACTGCAATCTATGTCAAATTTAATTTCATTCGGACAGATTTAAAGTTGTTAGCGCTCATTGGATGCAGGCTATTCGGTATGCCGCACTGTTAAAAATTTAATCTCAATCAGACACCCGTTCGAAATATATATATATATATATGGAAGCTATGTCTGCATCTGCACCAATTTCAAAAAAAAAAAAAACAATAACGACATTCTAGTATCAATTTTATACGTTGTGCAAAATTTCGTGTCAATCGGACTAATATTAGGAGTTTGGTGAACCATTTACCTTAAATCGGACGAAAATACAGGGTGCTTCAAAAAAAAAGTATACACACTTTGAACTTCCATAGAAAATTTATTTACCGTTCTACAAAGTTAAATTTCAGGAAAATAGACAGCTGAAAGTCCAATTTAAATAAAATATAAATAACAAATGTTAATACTGTTCGAATTGGTGACCTGCAGCATAAATACAATTCTGAGTACGAGTCACAATGTCCAATGAGATTTCTCTACATACTGCTTGAATCTCATTTGAAAGAATGTCTAGGTTTCGTTGTTTACGTTTGTACACCTCAGAAATGTGGTGTAAGTTCTGGAGAGCATGCTGGAAATTCGATTTGACCCCCCCCCCTTCGTCCTATCCTTTGGCCCGACAAATCTTGATCCAGATCAGCTCATACGTCTCCCATGTTGATATTACAAATTCCAACTGATAATATAAGATACAGCAACGAAATATAACATTAGCCTTGTAGAGCGGGAAAACTACAATAGTTTCAAGTGCGAATACATTTTTTAAACACCCTGTATATATGTGCGAGGTATATAGAAATTCGAACCGATTTTCTCGAAACTGAACACACACCATTCTAGACTTAATCCAAACTTATGCCAAATTTCGTGCAAATTGAATGATATATAGAGACTTTTGTACACCATTTACATCAAATGGGACGAAAATATATATGGGACATCTACTTCTGGAAACCGCATGCGCATCAAATGATTTTGAGAATTACGCGACTTTACACGCAATTTAAAATGTAACACACTATCATTATAGATTTAAATAGAATTCAGATTTATCGTCTTGATATAATCCGCAAATTTACACACAAAAAGTGATTATTAATATATATGCCAATTTTTCGGCGAAATTCCGTACAATACCATTTACAAATTTTTTTTCTGAATTTTCTTGTATAAAATATATATGAAACATATTTTTATATTTTTCCTCGATATATTGTTTTTCAGGAAGCTTTGTGTGATTTTGATATCATTTGATTCATTCATGGTATCAAATTTATGTAGACATTTTTAAATTAATTTTTATGTGTGTGTAAAATATTATAACGTCAAAATAAACAATATTTCAATTCTATAACATTTTTTAAAAACAATTGTTAAAACGGTTATATATGTTTTTGATCAATGTAATAAACGGCGTAATTTTAAGATTTTTCATATGCCCAAAATTAAAACCTCGATAACTTTTGCGCGCATCAACCAAAAATTTGATCGCGAACGGTTTCGGAGTCAGAACATTTTTCTCTATATGTGTACCAAAAATCATTGATGTGCCACAAAAACAAAAAAACTGATTTTTTGAAAATGGAATATTAAAAAATTGGCAATATTGCCCATATATACTATATATGGAAGCTATATCTGCATCTGCACCAATTTCAAAAAAACACAATAACGACATTCTAGTCTCAATTTGATACGTTGTGCAAAATTTCGTGTCAATCGGAGTAATATTAGGAGTTTGGTGAACCATTTACCTAAAATCGGATGAAAATATATATGTGCGAGCTATATGTAAATCCGAACCAATTTACTCGAAACTTATCACACATCACATTACTTTATGCCAAATTTTGTGCATATCGAAAAATTTATATATGGCCCATTTACATCAAATCGGACGGACATGCATATATATATTCAGAAAGTGATTTCTAGGAAATTATCAAAAGGGACCATATATAATTCTGTTCGATTTTCCTGTTACAAACATATGCACAAAGACATAATACCCTGTACCACAGTGTAGTGAAGGGTATAACAATGAGCGAATTTTTAATACCAAACATCTTAGAAGATGTAGTAATCTGCGTGCAATATGTAAAAAGTTTATTAGAAATATTAAGATGCAACGAATCGAGGAGTCTCGTACGAATATTTCGAGGTATTGCAAACGTAATGACAAGTTTTGTGTACAATCCAACTTATGGTGGTGGTTATAAACAAGCGTCCAATGTTCAATTTGCAACCAATTCCAATGATGTGTAATTTTCAAATCTAATTGAAATTTGAAGATGCCATATGAGATGGGTGGAGTTTATAACGATTTTCACTGTTGACGTTGTACATTATTTTATTTCAGTGGGTAGAACATTTTCCCTCTAAAAATGTCGAGATTGCAAATTTTCAAGTTGATTTTTATGAGTATCGACAAACAATCTTCAAGCTTTTTTTACCTTATACACATGACAATACCCAAAAATATGTTTACTCCAAACTCACATCTTGCCCTACCTTATAAATCATGTCATCCCTCGAGTATCCTGTAGACTACATACTCTAGGGACTTATATTTGCAACAAAATCTCAACACAGCCATAAAGGTATGTAATAGGTTTCGTTGGTTATTGTCATCAGTAGCTGAAATCCTTATTAAGGACACTGAGCTTTACTCCTTTAATTATGACATTAAATAATATTTATTTTTATGTTCATGTACACCTGAAAGAAAGCTTGAGAGATCAGATACTTCAATGTTATTTATTTTCTCAGCTGGAGACTGCTGATATATCGCTTCGGATTTTGTTGTTGTTGTAAATCTTATCCATAATTATGGCAAGATAACATGCAGCATAAAAGTTTATGGCTTTTTTAACCATTAGAACTTCCTTTTATTGCTGCATTAATGTATTGACTTGAGCGACCCTCGTAGATGGTGATGAGTGCCAACAAAAACAAAAAGCTTACAACGTGCTCATACACAGCCAGGTTGCATGTCCCTGTGCGTTGCATGACTTGGGGGTGGACAGACAAGTTTTATTGGCAAACAGCCAGGTGAGTAAGTGAATTACTTTTATTTTTTCGCTCTCGTTAAGGGAGGGTGGTGAGGCACAGAAGAAAAACATTTACTTTTGGCCAGCAGGAGAAAAAAAAATCATGAAATATTTTAGTTTTGTTTTATGACACAACAGCGATAACTCTTGTCGGTGATGACAATGACACGATTGTCAGTTCTTTTTGGGTAAACAATTAAGTTGGGATAGAGATGCCACCGCCATCGCATTGAGGTCTCCATGGAATGTTACATTGAGTTAAAATAGTTGTTATGACAATGTGATGAGACGAGTGGGTCTTGTTATATTTTGTGCTAACAAGACCCCACTCGTCCTGCTTCGCATGTAGTTGCTGTTACATACAATGTTTATGACCCACCCTCCTCTCCACTTCAGGTGAAATCTTCTGCTGCGAATTCACTAACACAAAAATCATGGGCGTTAGCTTTACTCCTTACGAAATGGAATCACAGTTAGATAAAGGAGACGTGGTTTTGAGTTTGTCAACCGTTGTTGATTGTTGACACAGAAGGAAATATTTTCGTTGCAAAGATTTGCTGTAATAACGACAAAGGTCGAGTGGTTGTGGAACAACGCGAACAACAACAGCAATAAGGTAACTACCACTGGTGATGACACAAACTTTGATTCAGGTATTTCATTGTTTGTTTGCTTGTTTGTAAATGTGTCCTAAATGACTCTTAGTTAGTCATTCCATTGCACCACTTCAAATCTATTTTTATATTATATTTTATTTCCTGCAGGGCGGTTAGTCAGCCAGCCAGCCAGTCAGTCGACGACATTTAATGTCGTTCAAGTGTCGTTTGTTTTGAGGTGAGTGTTGGATTAACACGCAAATATCTATGTAAGATTGCGCCCTCCACAAACACATAAGGCTTGGACAGTCAACAACAACAGCAACAAATTTGACAAACTATTTGACAGGAAATCTTAGTTTATGGCGTAGAAACAATTTGAATTAATTTAAATAATGCAAAGGGAAGGATAAATGTTAAGGGGGAAATAATGCGGATTTGTCGAATTATTGTGGTAATAGCTAAAATGGATAATATAGAACAACAATACTTATTATATGCAAGTAATGAGGAAACGGATCGCCACAAAAAAGGTTTTCTACTTAAAAAAAAAACACATTCTTGTTCAGGCTATGTTGGATACACGATGTGCTCATAGGATTCTTATTATAAGTTTAACTATATTATAAAATATTGATTTTTCCAAAGAGTCATTAAAGTTTTTCGGTACTAAATTTAGCCTGTAGTCTGTGCCTTTTAAACCGATTTCGACACATACATTTAGACTAAGTTTTTTATCGACTAACAACTCAATTCTCGAACATGACTTAAATTTGGTAAAACTAATACGCGGAGGTTTTATTATTTGCTTTATATAAGATACATGTTTTTATACGAGTTGGCCATCTGTGGGGAGGTATCAGAAGAGGTTACCCTATAGACCTAATATTCGATATGTATCTTGGTTTGGTAAAATATTACGATTTGCAAAGATTGTATAGATCGGATATTCCGATACTGGATTAAAAAAAAAATAAAATTTTGACGCTCTGTAGGTTGTATCCGATACAACAGTTTTTATAACATTCACTGTGGAACAGGGTATTATGTGTTTGTGCATATGTTTGTAACAGGCAAAAGGAAACGAGATAGACTTATAGTTCCTTTTGAGAATATGCATAGAATCACTTTCTGAGTCGATTTATGCATGTCCGTCCGTCCGTCTGTTGGTGTTAAATTGTAAACAAAGTACAAATCGCATTTATAATCCAATTTGGATGACATTTGGCACAGCTCATTTGTTTGGCCCAAGGACGAACCCTATTGAAATTGGGAAAAAACGGTTCAGATTTAAATATAGCTCCCATATATTTTCGTCCGATTTCATGTAAATGGTGCACCAAAGTCCCTATATATCTATCGATTGACGTACTGAATTGAGCCTAGAGTGATGTCTGCCATGTTTCATGAAAATCGGCCCAGATTAAGATATAGCCCCCTTATATTATAGATCGATTTTAAGTAATTGACGCACCAATTGGGCGGTACCCTTATATGGGGGCTATGCATAAAAATGGCCCGATATAGCCTATCTTCGAACTTAACATACTTTTGTCCCAATGTAACAAACGAATTACATGTTTATGGATAGATCTAGGTAGATTCGTAGTGGTGAAGGTTATCATATATTCGGCTCCGTTCGACTTTACTGCTTTCCTTACTGATTTTTATCGAAAACATGAAAAGCAAGAGTCTCTACTTTTCCGGAACAATTTACGGTTCTTTAAGTATATGTTCGTGCACATATCTTCCTCTCATAACCTTCGAGTCTAATCTTCTTGCACGTTCCACGCATGGAACGTATAAAAAACGAAGACAGACCTAAACATTTGCAATCAACATATATGTTAATAACTGAGTAATATTGCGAAGCAGTCTAAGTAAAATCCAACCCCACTAACTACAAACGTCAACGTCAAGGGCAGTTCGGAAAGTTTTTTTCCTGGCACAAAAAGCGCGGTATAAATAGAAGAAAGTTAAGTGTTTTGGAAACTTCAATCTCTGTTATTTCATGAAATTTAACACACATCGTTCTGGTCTTGATTCAGTACGCTATGCCAAATTTCGTTCCACTCGAAGGATATATATGGACTTTGGTGCATCATTTATATACAATCGGACTAAAATATATATGTGATCTATATCTAAATCAAACTCGAGTTTCCCGAAACTTAACACCCCTCATTCAAGACTCAATTTAGTACAATATGCCAAATTTCATGGAAATCGAATGATATAACGGGACCTTAGTGCACCTTTTACATAAAATCAGACGAACATATTTATGGAGCTATATCTAACTCTGAACCGATTTTCACGAAATTTAACACACGTCGTTCTAGGCTTAATTCAGTACGCTATGCTAAACTTCGTACAAATCTCAAGATATATAGATACTTTGGTGCTCCATTTATCTTAAATCGGACGAACATATATATAGCCAATTTCAATAGGGTTCGTCCTTGAGCTAAATAAATAAGATGTGTCAAATTTCATCCAATTCGAATCAAAAATGCGACCTGTACTTTGCGTATAATTCAACATGGATTTATGTAGATCACATTACAATTATGCAAATATGTGCCAATTAGCATAAACAAAACATCATAAAAATTACAATTACCCACTAAATCCGAAACAAAAATCCGCACACAATTAATTAGCATTTCTCATTTCTCACTAAGCCCCCAGCCACTTTTGTGACTTCCATAATCCTCTGCTCATTAGTGCCCCATCAAATTGTTTTTGTTTCAATTCGTCCTAACGTAATTCATGCCGACTAAATTACCTTTGAGAGAAACAAACTAAACTAATTTTGAGCCGTTCTCTTATGCAATATAATAAGTCATTAATTGTGTGATATCCTTTGCCACAATGGAATAAGGATTCAAACAACATTTGTCCAATTACCGTCATTAAGTGCAAAATGTTATGGGTATATAATAGAGGGATAGTGTGTTTGTGTGTCTGTCAAAAACAACCGGAAGCCATATGACTGTTACATGCCAGATTATTCTCAATAGACCATGAAATGGTCATTTAGTTCTTAGAAGAAGAAAAAACAAAGAGAATAACAACTAATTAATATGATTGTCCAAGAATATGTTTAAGAAACGCCAATAAAGCCATTGTGGATAACACCTGCCTGCCTGTCGCATGCAGTCACAATTGTGGGGAATACCTTCACGTGTCTACTAATAGTGGCACAGTGTGTGTGTGTGTGTTTTATAATCAAGACATTTACTTTAATAAGGATACGATTTGAGTCACTACTCATGGAGGTATTTTCATGAAATAGCAATTCTGGAAAACCTTAAATGTGTGTAGTCTCAATAGGTGACTGTAGGTTACAAGTGTAGGTAATATATATATATTATATAAAGAGTCTGAATCTGTGGGTTCGAAACGGTGAAGGAGAGAGAAATGTGAGGTTTAAACTGATAGACGAGATGATTTAATTTAATCTACCCTCTAAGAGTTATGCCAAGAAATTAACCATTTTCAGAATGAAGTCCGGAAACTTTATTAATGACTAAAACAGCAAACCGATGGCTTTGGTGCAGGCACATCCTCCTGTAGAAATGAAGACGGAAACCTGGTGACAGATAAAGGCTGTGTGTTGAGGATCTGGAAACAGCATTTTGCAAAGCTCCTGGTATCTAATAAAAACGGCGAAGAAAATACCCCAGAACCAATAAGAGATGACGGTATATATTGTATACCAAATAACCAAGATTAGGTCAGAAAAGTAATCAATCGGCTGAAGAATAATAAAGCAGCCGGTGCCGATGGATTACCAGCCGAACTATTCAAGGCCGGTGGTCAGACGCTGATCAGGACCATGTAACATCTGATTAGTGCAATTAAGCTAGAGGAATGCATGCACAATGATTGGAATCTCAGCATCATGTGTCTCGTGCACAAAAAAGGAGATAAGACAATGTGTGTAAACTATGGAGGATTAGACTCCTTCCCATCGTTATAAAATGCTATTCATTATTGGACCATACCACACTGCGACAAATCCTAAAAAAAACACACACACACAAAATACTTCGAACGGGGATTCAGACAAGGTGACAGTTTGTCGTGTGATCTTTTTAACATCCTGCTGGAAAAGATCATACGAGATGCAAAGGTGAACAGAATTGTTCAAACAATGCTTCGACAGATTCTACCTTTTCTTTGTCTAAAAAGTCGTATTCGACAGCCCAATCCGCTCTGCGGTATTTAAAGTCATGTCTACGTTTGGCATTCCTGCAAAATTAATACGGCTACGCAGGATAGCTTTAAGTGGAAAAAGGTCAGCAGTTAATGTCGGAAAGGACCTTTCGAAACCCCTCCAATACCGAACGAGGATTCAGACAAACTGACAGTTTGTCGTGTGATCTTTTTAACATCCTGCTGGAAAATATCATTCGAGAGGCAAAGGCGAACAGAAATGTCACTCTGTACACCAAACAACACATGTTACTCGCCTACGCCGATGACATCGATATAATGGGTCGCTCTGCGGTATTTAAAGTCATGTCTACGTTTGGCATTCCTGCAAAATTAATACGGCTACGCAGGATAGCTTTAAGTGGAAAAAGGTCAGCAGTTAATGTCGGAAAGGACCTTTCGAAACCCCTCCAATACCTAACGGGGATTCAGACAAAGTGACAGTTTGTCGTGTGATCTTTTAAACATCCTGCTGGAAAATATCATACGAGATCCAAAAGTGAACAGAAATGTCACTCTGTACACCAAATAACACATGTTACTCGCCTACGCCGATGGCATCGATATAATGGGTCGAACAGCGGTAACAGCCAGCGGATCTGGCAGTAAATGACGAGAAGACCAAGCTGATGGTATCAATCCGCAAGACGTCCAGTAGACTCGTACCAACTGTGGAACATGAGAACTACAGCTTCGAAGTAGTTAAAGATTTTATATACCTTGGTACCACCATAAATAAAAATAATGACATCAGTTTTGAAATTCGGAGAAGAAAAGTGTTAGCCAACAGATGCTACTATTGTCTAAGTAAGTAGTTTAGAAACAAGGCCACCTCCTTCCAGACCAAACTTACACTCTATAAGACGCTGATACTACACGTTCTGTTATATGGATCTGAAGCATTGGTAATTGCGCAAGCAGATGAGCAGCTCTTGGAGTGTTTGAGAGAACAATTCTCCGAAAGATCTATGGTCGATCTGCGTCAACGGTGAATATCACCGTCGAATGAACAATGAGTTTTACAATCTATTCTCGGACATCGACATGGTCAGACGTATTGAACTGCAGCGGCTACGTTGGCCATGTTATGAGAATGGATGAGGATGTCCCAGCACAAAAAGCATATAAAAGCGAGTCAATTGATGGAACGCGTAGAAGAGGAATCAAGTGGAAGACAACATTTCGGTACATTGTCTTTTAAATTTTTTTTAAGACCGGCTTATGAAACAATTGTTCTGTCAAAAGCCAGCTAAAGAAGTGTATGATGTCTTTTTGAGAATATTGTTTCCAATCGCATAGTGTTTTTTGAGGTTCTTAGAGGTATTTCATTCGAAAAATTCGGACAGGAAGAACTGTATGAAGTTTTTATACCCTTCACCACATATCTATTTTATAGCTACCTCCCATATATATTTTCGTCCGATTTTATGTAAATGGTGTACCAAAGTCCCTATATATCATTCGATTTGCACGAAATTTGGCATAACATACTGAATAATGTCTAGAACGATGTGTGTTAAATTTCGTGAAAATCAGTTCAGATTTAAATATAGCTCCCATATATATTTTCGTCCGATTTTAGGTAAATAGTACACCAAAGTCCCTTTATATTCTTCGATTTGCACGAAATTTAGCATAGCGTAATGAATTGAGTCTAGAATGATGTGTGCAAAGTTTCGTGAAAATCGGTTCAGGTTTAGATATAACTCCCATATATATCTTCGTCCGATTTAAGGTAAATTGTATAACAAAGTCCCTATACATCTTTCGATTTGCACGAAATTAGGCACAGCGTAATGAATAAGATCTAGAATAACGTGCGCTAATTTTTGTGAAAATCGGTTGAAATTTAAATCTGGATTGATGTTTGCGAAGTTTTATTGGAATCGGATCAGATTTAGATATAGCTCACATATATATTTTCCTAAAATTTTATGTAAATGGTGCACCATACTGTCAATGTTTGTCCAATTGAGTCAAAATTTTGCATAGCGTATTAAAGTTACTACAGGTTGACGTCCATGAAGTTTATTTAAATGGCGCACCGAGGAGTCTTAGTCTGTTCTATATTCACGAAATTTAGCAGCGAGTATGGAATTTCGTCTAGAACGATTTTTGTTAAGTTTGAGATCGGTTTAGATTTAAATGTAGCTCACATATATACTTCAGTCCAATTTTATGTAAATGATGCACCATAGATCCTGTTCTATTTGCACGAAATTTTGTTGTTAAAATCCCTCATACATTTTTGTCCGATTTTAGGCAAATGGTAAGTGGAGGAGCCTATGTCTGTTCGCTTTACATGAAATATTGCAAAGCGTATTGGAGTGAAGACTTTTCATGTTAAGATATAGCTTCCACATATATTTTCATCCGATTTCATCAAAATGATGTACCAAAAAACTAAGGTTCGTTCGCTTAGGATCAATTTGCGCACAACGTACCAAATTGAACCTAGAATAACGTGTATTGATATGATTATGGGTTGTTTTAATTTAGTTCAAATATCTTTGTACTTCACACAGTTAATTTCGTCTGATTCCATTTCAATGGTCCTCCATTGATGACTATTTTGCAAAAACAAAATACAAATGTTATCCCAATAAACCGCCAACACTACTGAGTAAATAAAATATTTTGTGAGGCTTTTAAGCAAAGCGTGATTTAAAATTTCGAAAATCCCCTTTTGTAGTTCTTTAGAAATAGGTGGTAGGTCCTTTATTTAAATAGCATGGAGTGTGACAACATGAAAATATTGTAAAATTTGTTGTTAATCATTTTTATCCACAGACAAACAACGAAAATAAAAATTTGCAATTTTTTAACACAAATCGTGATTTTTTACATTTGACATTATCTGTGAGAAAAGACAACACTAAAAAATTTACGTTTAAAACATTTTTCAATAACAACAAAATAAAAAAGAAGATCCAAAACACTTTGCTCTTAAACAATGAAAATCACATTATTTTTCAATCAGTTATTTGTCCAAAATGCCCCGCATTTTCAGGCTTCTAACCAACAATGAAATTGTTTTAGAAATCGCACGCGTTTCTGGCATTAGTTATAAGTAGTAGAGACAGGGAGGTCTGCTTTGGGTGGCTGCTGGCCATAGGGGAGCAGGGTTAACGGAGATGTTGTCATTTGCTAGTAGTAGTAGTAGCGGTGATGATTAGAAGCCTTGTGGGATGAATCCTACGTGGCGCGGCAACAATTCACGGTCAAATGTGGCATGTTTTTTCTTCTATTCATTTTTATTTTTTGTTGGATTTTTTTCAGTTAGCGTTTATTTACTAAGTCTGCAATTTCTCAGCACTCGGCGTGTCGGTGTTGAACAAATGTTTGACATAGCTGAAAGTGATGAATGTTTGCCCGAATACGTGACTTTGTCGTTTTTGGTTATTATTTTGAAATTATCAAGCCATGCTTGGGAACGTGTAGGCGGTTGTCTGCCAGCGAGGATGATGATGATGACGACGATGAGGAGGAGAATGAACATACACAAATTAGAAACAGCAAAATGGAACCAGACAACGGCAATGAAATAATGTTGCTGCACACAGTTCATTATTCATTTCGACAACATTCAGTTTATCACTGTGTCACTCAGTCAGTCATTCAGTGTGATGTGATGTTGGTGATGACGAGAAGGACTTGTGTATTTTTTTTGTTCTGTCTCTGCAACACAGCAACACATTTAATCAATGGAATTTTAATAATGTTGAAAATAAATTGGTTTCCTCAAACTGTCGCAGAATAATTGATAGCAGTAGCAGCAACAGCATCGAAATGGAGTCTTAACTTAAAAACTGTATTGCCGAACAGATATGGCACCAAACGTATATATTCCATCATTCCCGGGCTATGTATATTTACCGGTGGTATGATGACTATAAGACTGATGACTCAAAGGCTCATTTACGGTTTATTGCTTCGGATGGCAAAGAAAGACAAAATAAAATATTTGCAATTATTTTTTCTTTCTGGGGAATGAATGAGATTATTGTGATATTCTTGAAATTTATCGGGCAAGAAGTGAATTATTTTTGGGTACTTATGTCCATCTGCTGTTTGATGTGAACAATGTATGGAAATATTTTATAAATGCCATTGAAATTTGAATATTGTGAAAAATAAAGGTCGAGAAAAAATATTATTAAAAAAATCCACGCCTTGTAAAGGACCTTCTCAAAAATATTATTAAAAAAATCCACGCCTCTATAAAGGACCTTCTCAAAAAATATTATTAAAAAAATCCACGCCTATTATATAGGTCGAGAAAAAAATATTATTAAAAAAATCCACGCCTTATATAGGTCGAGAAAAAAATATTATTAAAAAAATCCACGCCTTATATAGGTCGAGAAAAAAATATTATTAAAAAATCCACGCCTTATATAGGTCGAGAAAAAAAATATTATTAAAAAAATCCACGCCTTATATAGGTCGAGAAAAATATTATTTAACGTCTTATATGCACGTCTTATATACTTACTTAGCTGGCTTGTGACAGAACTTTCGTTCCATAAGCCGAGCTTAAAAAAGATTTCCAGGCGCGTCGGTCATTTGCGCAGTTTTTCCAATTTGAAAGACCACATTCGGTAAGTTTTCTTCCACTTGATCTTTCCATCTTATTAGTGGCTTTCCCCTTCTGCGTGAACCATCAGCTGGTTTGCTTTTATGTTCCTTCTTGGCTGGTGCATCTTCATCCATTCTCACAGCATGATCTAGCCAACGTAGTCGCTGCAGCTCAATACGTGTGACAATGTCGATGTACGACAATAGCTGATACAACTCATGGTTCATTCGACGGCGATATTCACCGTTAACGCAGATCGGCGCATAGATCTCTCGCAGAATTTTTCTCCCAAACACTTGCGTGTTGATACCATCCGTGTGGTGTTCTCGCCGTTTACTGCCAGACCCGCTTTGGCAGACTCTTTCTTGATTTGTTCGAAGGTGGCTGTTACCGCTCTTGTTCGTGTGTTCGACCAATTATATTGATGTCATCGGCGTAGGCGAGTAACATGTGCTGTTTGGTGTACAGAGTGCCATTTCTGTTCACTTTTGCCTCTCGTATGACCTTTTCCAGCAGGATGTTAAAAAGGTTACACTACAAAGTGTCACCTTGTCTGAATCCTCGTTCGATATCAAAGGCTCGGATAGGCCCTTTCCGACTTTAACTGTTGATCTTGTGCCACTTAAAGTTATCCTGCATAGCCGTATTAATTTTGCATGAATGCCGAACGTAGAAATAACTTTAAACACCTCTGAACGGATAGGGCTGTCGAATGAGGCTTTATAGTCGAGAAATAGGTGGTATGTGTCGATGTCGTGGGTTTTTTCCAGGATTTGGCGCAGAGTGAAAATCTGTTCAGTGGTGGATTTGCCAGGTCTGAAACCGCATTGGTATGGTCCAAAGATATAATTGACCATTGGCTTCAGTCGTTCACACAGCACACTGGATAGCACTTTATATGCGATGGGAAGGTGACTTAGTCCTCTATAGTTGACACATATTTTTTCTCCTTTTTTTGTGCACGGGACACAGAATGCTGAGGTTCCAATCATTGGGCATGCATTCTTCTAGCCAAGTTGTAGTAATCAGCCGGTACATGCTCCTTACCAGCATCTGACCACCAGTCTTGAATAGTTCGGCTTGTAACCCATCGGCACCTGCTGCTTTATTATTCTTCAGCCGATTGATTGATATTCTGCCCTCATCTTGACTAGGTGGTATACCCCGTCACCGCTACTATTTGATACCAGAAGTTTTTCAAAATTCTCCTTCCAGATCCTCATCACGCTGTCTGTATCTGTCACCAGGTTTCCTTCTTCATCTCTACAGGAGGATGTGCTTGCATCAAAGCCTTCGGTATGGTGTTTTACCCTCTCGTAGAATTTTCGGACTTCATTCTGTCTCCTGTACATCTCGATTTTCTCACGCTCACGTTTTTCTTGTTCTTTCTTCTTTTTTCTGAAATTACGTTTCTCCTCTTCCTTTTCTCCCGGTAGTTCTCCATGGCATTACGTGTTGCTACTGTCCGCAGGGTTGCCCTATACGCTGCGTTTTTCATATCAGTAGCATTACGACACTCTTGATCGTACCATGGTTGTTTTTGGTACCCAAGTGTTGCTTTTGCTGCAGTTTGTAGGGAGTGGGTAATTTTCTGCCATTGTGCTTCTATATTATTGTCGGTACAAGGAGTGCTTTCGTGAAGCAGTTGGGTAAGTTGACCGGAGGAATCTTCTGCTATCTGTTGTGTTTGCAGCTTTTCGTTGTCGAGTTTCCGTGTTACGGGTGCGAACCTTCGAACGGATCGATCGAACGTCTAAAACTGTGGATGAATTCCTTACGTCTATCACAACATGATCGATTTGATTTCTCTTTGTTCGATCGAGAGAAATTAAAGTGGTCTTGTGTATATCGAGATTCTTGAATCTGGTGCTGCTAACTACCATGTTTATTGCTGCCGCAAAGTCAGTCAACCTCATGCCTTTGTCTGATGTTTCTTCGTGGAGGCTGAATTTTTCGACGGTGGGCCCAAAAAAATTTCCCTTCCGATTTTTGCATTAAAATCTCCTAGCAGAATTTTAATGTCATGGCCATGACAACGGTCGTATGCTGTTTCTAGGCGCTCGTAAAATATGTCTTTGATCTTATGTAGGTTGAGAAGAAAATATTATTTAACCCCCCAGAAACCCCATTTTTCTTATTATACCCTAAACAACTATGTTGTCAGGGTATTATAGCTTTGTGCAGCCCCAAGAGTTTGTAACGCCGCGAAATATTGGTCCTAGACCCACCTTTAAGTATACCGATCATCATATCTCAACTAGCTGAATCGATCTAGACATGTGTGTCCGTCCGTCCGTCTGTCCATTATAATTTGTAAATACGATACAGGCCACAGTTATGGACCAATCTTCACGAAATTTAGCATGTACGATGGGTTCCAAATACTTAATTTTTGTCGGTTTTTCTGGGGGCTCCAGAGGCCGCAGTTATGGTCCGAACATCGTGAAATTTTACATGGAGAAGGGAATCGGGCCAAAGAATAAGCTGTCCTATTTTGATAAATATCGGTCAATATTTAGCCCGACTTTTGTGTGAAAAATTGCAAAATTTTTATTACGGGGCGTATATACTTGTTTCTGAAGGACATCACCCGAGAAGTTGATAGTATATCAAAGATGAGTTGTTGATCTTCAAATTGATACCAATTATGTGGCTGCATGAACTCTGATCTGGGAGTTATACGCAATTAGGTAAAGGTGACTATGTGCATAGTATTACTATTACTCCATTGGAGGACGGAAATGTCGCGCTGATCGCTTTGAGAAGTTCCGATTATTTTAAAGGACGGCGCCTACAGTTTTCGGTGAAGTTGAGATTTCATTCAGGGGGTGCAATGAACCGGCTGTTTAGATGATGATCTGTCAATATTCCGAGGGTCAAATTAACCAAAACCTAAAGTGACCAATTTTTTATTAAATGGCGTAAAAATTTACTTCAAGAACAAAATTTTGGAAAATATGCCAGGTTTAGAAAATGGATCTGTTGACCTATAATCGATCAAGAGAGTGCGCATATCACGGAATATTGCCCAGTCTCAGAATATAGAACAGCAGAATGTTTGTTTTTTGTGGTAGTTGTGTAGGGTATCATATGGTCGGCCCCGTCCGACTATACTGCTCCGCTCACTGGTATATAAAAATAAAAATGTTGTTAAAAAAATATTCCCACAGTGTGTAGTATTATATCCCCCACCGTTGTTTTTTCTTTATGCTAAACTAAAACTATTTCTACGAAATGTTTTTTTTTTCGTTAGCGATTCAAATATATCGATATCGCTTACATGTCATTTGTAATTTGTATAACTTAATCGCGTTTTATTCCTCCGTAATATCTATCCCTTTTGTGTGTATAAATTAACAACCCCAACGATTACCACCCTACCTATCAGCTATTGTCCCAGAAAGGTGAACATCCATTTTCACTGTCATACTATCATTTATTATCGGTAATAGCCTACGACATCGTATCAATTTATGTCGCATGAGATTTGCCATTACTGACCTCGCCACGACGACTCAACAACTTCAGTACCCAACTCAAGTTGTTACCGGAAACATGGGGAAACAGCCTCGGTTTCCAAAACGGAAGTCACTTGGGTACTGTTTTGTTTGTTGTTTGTTTTGTTTTTGGTTTTTTATTGTATTTCCTCTATGACAAGTGTTTGGTGTTACCGTCAAATTGGTTTGTTTGTTTTACTTTCTGCAATAACCATACGGTTAGTTTGTTTGTTCGGTATCACGGTTGGTTGTTTGTCTTCCTGTCATTGTCCTTTATCGTCATTATTATTGTCACCGGTGTCCCTTTTCAACAATTTATGTATATGTATTTCATACTCACTCCCAATTCAGTGTTGGGGGATTTTCGTGTGTATTCCACTTTTCGAAATTTGTTTTGTGGAGCTTTTTTTTTGAGGTTCATTGGTTGTGTCATGTTGAGCTTTGGAACTGATTTGAAACGACACGACAAATGGCTGCAATTACAATTGTGTCATTCCGTTGTCTGTCATATTTTTGTTGAGTTGCTTTATTTCCTTCCATCCTGGTTTTTGTCGTTTTAGATTTTCATTTCTTTTGCTTGCAAGGACTAAGGTTACTTGTAAATAGGTAAAGGTACTATTTTTTCTGGACGAACATATGGCATGAATTCTCTAAATAATATGCTTTTTGGCGTGGATTTTTTAAACAATATTTTCCTATATAAGCCGTGGATTTTTTTAAACAATATATTTTTCCCAGTCTATGTAAGGCGAGCATTTTTATACCCTTCACCACACTGTGGTACAGGATGTTATGTCTTAGTGCATATGTTTGCAACAGGCAAAAGGAACCGAGATAGACACATGGTTCCTTTTGAGAATATGCATAGAATCACTTTATACGTCGACTTCGTTAGCGAATGTGGGATGTATTTAAAACCCTATACCGACCATTATTAAAATTTTAGAACCGTTTAGTACATATGTTTTCTATAGTACGTTTTTCAAATCTACCTCTATATCTCAACCCTACACACCCATTCCGACCGGAACAGAAATCTACCTCTATACTAAATTTGGTGTCATTTTTACCCTCTGTACATAATCAAATATAACTTCACCCAAATCTAAATTGAGTATCAGTTAGTGCACAATAATAAAAATTTTCATAACTACCTACTATAAAAATCATAAGTACGAATTCCCACATACCCCAATCTTAATTCCAACATACCCCAATCTTAATTTCAAATTTCAGAATTCTATCGGTTCACCTAAATCCAATTTGTATCACATTTAGTAGTACCATTATGTACCAAATTTCATGATTCGACCTCTAAAGGTTCTCCTAAATCCGAATTTTACCAAATTTAGTTCCATTGAAGACACATTAATATAAACGTCCATAAGTACCCACCTCAACCATCCAACAGAAATCTTATAACCGATTTCTTTTCCATTGCTTTCCATTACTATATACTTCATATAATCCAATTAAAAGCTTATTTCCCCAATTTCAGTATTCCAGACTTATCGGTTCAAACAAATCCAAATAGTATCAAATTTTGTACATCCAAGATTCAGGATTCCAACTTTATCGGTTGAACCGCAATTCAAATTGTACCAAATTAAGTACACAGTAATACAAATTTCCAAATCTTCCTACATACCGCAATCCTACACCCCCGCAGTGATCCTAAATCCATGTTTCAGGATTCAAACTCTATCGGTTCATCACAATTCAAATTGTACCAAATTTAATACACAGCAGTATGAATTTCAAAACTTTCCATCTTAACCCAAACCAACACCCTCTCGTGATCCTAAATCCAAGTTTTAAGATTAAACTTTTCGCTACACCCACAATTCAAATTGTACCAAATTTAGTACACAGAACTTCCTACACACCTCAATCCTACACTTCCACAGTGTTCATAAATCAAAATATAAGGATTCCAACGCTTTCGGTTCACCCAAAAATTAAATCGTACTAAATTTAGTACATGATAGTACTAATTCCCATACGCTCCTACATACCCCAATCCTATACCTCCACAGTGATCCTAAATGAAAATTTCAGGTTTCCAACTCTATCGCTTCACCCACAATTTAAATTGTATTAAATTTAGTACACTTAGTACAAATTTCTAAAACCTTCTAAATACCCCAACCCTAAACCATCACAATGATCCCAAATCCAAGTTTCAGGACTCCAACACTATCGGATCTCTCACAATTCAAATTGTACCAAATTTAGTACACATTTCTAAATCTTCCTACATATCTCAATCTTACACCTCAGTGATCCTGACTCCAAATTTCATGATTGTAGCTCTATTAGTTCACCTAAAATTAAAATTGTACCAAATTTAGTACCATTTAGTACCCATAAGTATTATTTTCTTACCTCATATCGACCCTACTTCTCAACGTTAATTTACATTCCAAATTTCAATTTTTTAGCTCACTCCATTCACATGCTACGAAATTGTACCAAATGTAGTACATTTTCGTACTTTTCGGATAGTTATAGTTCGAATTTTAAAAAACCCTTTAGTACATCTATCCTACACTCAATCAGCGACCACCAACCCAATTTTCAGAGTTCTAGCTCCACGGGTTCGCCAAATACAAATGGTATCACCTTAAGTACTTTTCGTGCCATTCTAGTACGAATTTCCAAAAACCCTACCTTATCTGTCACCTTTGGACCAAGAGTGACCCTCATTCAAAATTTCAAGATTCTAGCTTCAGCCGTTTCGTCTGCGCGTTTATGAATCGTTAAATCAGTCAGTCAGTCAATCACTTTACTCTTTCATTAGTATAGATATATGCATGTCCGTCCATCCGTTTCTTAGTCGATTTATGCATGTCCGTCCGTCTGTCTGTCGATGTTAAATTGTAAACAAAGTACAGGTCGCATTTATGATCCGATTTGTATGAAATTTGGCATAGGTCACTTATTGGGCCCAAGGACGAACCCTATTGAAATTGAGAAAAATCGGTTAGATTTAGATATAGTTCCCATATATATTTTTTCGTCCGATTTTATGTAAATGGTGCACCAAAGTCCCTACATATCTTTAGATTTGCACGAAATTTGGCACAGCGTAATGATTTGGGTCTTGAATGATGTGTGTTAAGTTTCCCGAAAATCGGTCCAGATTTAGTTAAGCCCCATATATATTTTCGTCCGATTTAATATAAATATTGCACCAAAGTTCCTATATATCTTTCGATTTACACGAAATTTGGCACATCTTGATGATTTGGGTCTAGAATGATGTGTGTTAAGTTTCCTGAAAATCGGTTTAGATTTAGATATAGTTCCTATATACATTTTCGTCCGATTTAATGTAAACGGTGCACCAAAGTACTTAAATATCTTTTGATTTGCACGAAATTTGGCACAGCGTAATGAATTAGGTCTAGAATGATGTGTGTTAAGTTTCCTGAAAATCGGTTCAGATTTGGATATAGCTCCCATATATATTTTCTTCCGATTTAAGGTAAATAGTGTACCAAAGTCCCTTAATATCCTTCGGTTTGCAAAAATGCGACGTCTGTTAGGATTCATTTGTTGAATATACCCAAAGTGGTGAAGGGTATCATATAGTCGGCCCCGTCCGACTTTATTACTTTACTTACTGGTTTTTTAATATTTTTTTCCCAACACAAATTGGAATTAAATAAGAAACTCCCTTGCGAATTTAATAAACTCAATTTCGTTTTTATTAATATTTCACTTGACAATTTCATCAGATTCAAGGAAAAAACGAGCATGTCATTAAAGTGTAAATTAATGCAAATTTGAAGAAATGATAAAAAACCTCTCATCTTAGCATAATCAATTGCTTAAAAAAAAAAACGAAATGGAATGAACGAACGTGGATGCTCACAGAAGTGCATCCACTTTACCGAAATCTCCTCAGCATGTAAATGGGATAGTTTTTTCTTCTTTTTTAATATTCTCATTTCATTAACAATGGTTGTTAAATGGAAAAAAAACCTATTCTATGTTCCCGTTTGTAGGCAAGGAGATGTACAGTAGCTTCCAATTTACATGCATTCACATGTCTTTCGTTGCGATGTCTGTATGTGTGAACGTATAAGTGTTTGTACAACGAGCATGTTAGTAGCTTGTCAGCTACTGCAATATTTATGCATACATATCTATATGTGTATATGTGTTTGTCATAATGTATGCCGAGTAGTTGTACTTGACTTTTAATGTAAAATCGAAAAATGTAAAGTGTCACGCACACAACTACAAAAACACAATCATAGTTTTATTTTATACTACAATATGAAGATGTTTATATGTTTGTGTACATGGAATTTTTGTGTGTTTTATAGTTACGAGCAAAAATATAGCCCTACTGCACGCACTGCATAAATCATAAACTTACGGCGTAATCTCAGTAAAAGATTGAGACATAATAAACAATTCCAACCAAATGTTTTCATAAAGTAAAATAGGAAATTAATATTGCACAGTGGTGATGAAAACGAACAACTACAAAAGGTATTAGCAGACACTGGTGAATAAACGCATCATTCAAAAACTGTGGACTTAACATTGAGATAAATCTATGAAAAAAGTTGAATTTCTCATTTATTTTTCATACAATGCGATACGTGCTATTAGAAGAAAATTAAATTAACTCATACGCCAGGTGGCTCTCAATGTTTACTTTACATATGTTGGGAAAATATTTTTTCAAAATACAGACCTTATATAGGCTGAAAAAATTGTTGTAAAAATCCACACCTTACATAGGTTGAAAAATTTTTTTTTAAATATCCACGTCCTATAAAGGTTGAAAAATATTGGTTTATAAATTCACACCTTATATAGGCTGGGAAAAATATTGTTTTAAAATCCCCACTTTATATAGGTTGAAAAAATTTGTTTTAAAAATCCACGTCCTATATAGGTTGGGAAAATATTGTTTTAGCAATCCATACCTTATATGGGTTGGGAAAAATATTGTTTTAAAAATCCACGCTCTATATAGGTTGGAAAAAAATATTGTTATAAATATCCAGGCCTGATATACGATACGTCCGTAACAAATATTGATTAAAAAAATCTACGCTCTATATAGGTAGGGAGAAATATTGTTTAAATATCTGAAAGAAATATTAATTTAAAATCCCCGCCTTATATAGGTGGGGGAAAAAGATTTATTAACGACTTATAAAGGTCAGGGAAAAATATTGTTTATTTTTCCCTGACCTTTCCAGAAAAAATGTATGTACAAATCCATATATAGGTCCAGGAAAAATGTTACATAAAAATCTACGTCTTATTTAGGTCCGTAAAATTACGGAAAAATGTAACCTACAACCGGCAAATAATAATATTCTGGACAACTTATCCAACAGTAAATGAAGGAGGGGGCCTGACAGAAAAAAACATTTAAGTAAAATATAGAAGGTGGACGATTCTGTGGACCTCAAGAAAATATGTTAGGTCAATGAATTATTTCAGCCGATAGTTTGAAAAAGACCCACATTTTTGTATGAGGGTTAATAAATATATTAATGGTACAAAAGGCGCTGTTTTAAGCCAATGTGTGAGAGTTCGCTTTGCCATGGTACACAATTATTCGTCTCTTCAGGTTCGGTTTACAAAATTTCTCAAAGACATCAGGCAAACATATTGTGACATACCACTCAGAATTGGCCATCCTACCTTGAGGAACAACCGCTACATAATCAGTTTTGCCGAAGGAATAAGCTTCGAAGTGTTTATTCTCTGAATAACTTTCGTTGGATTTGGTACGTCTGGAATTCTGCATTATTTCGGGTTCATATGCATATATCCGTCATCGTATTTTTCCCATATATCTTTGCAATAAATTATCATATTTTGTCAACGATTAACAAAGTTTGGCATTCAATGAGAATAAATCTATAATTTGACAATGGTATTCTTGATGGGTAAGACATGTATTCCCATTAGAAAATCGCGCCTCATTTGGTATTCATGGACTTATTTCCAAATCGAATTCTTAGATTCTTAGTTAGGAAAAATCGTCTTCGAATAAAATTTCAATATTGGCCCGTATTTCGAAACAACCTTATTTAAAGATCTTGCCTTCAGCTCTTCCAACCTAGGTGACAGTGACTTTTTGGGAGGTGGACATTGAAAATATGTAAAATTGGTCCGGACTTTTATATGGAACCGAAAAACACCGACAAATACACACGACCATAATGAAGGTGGCTATTAAAATAGTTAAACTCGATCCAGCCTTTTATATCAGAGTTATGCTTTTATTGGGAAACATATTCGAATAAAATGTCCATACTTTGAGATAACCTTATTTAAAGATCCTGCATCATTTTCAGCTCTTTCAATCTATGTGACAGTGACTTTTCGAGAGGTGGACATTGAAAATATCCAAAAATTTATCTTTTATATGGATCGGAATTAACGCCTATAAATACAATTGTACCTAATGAGGGTGGCTATTCAAATATGAAAACTCGATCCAGACTTTTTTCAATTTGGGATGAAGAAAATTTGCTAAAATATTAGTGCAACAGATACATTGGTCTTACACTGGAACCTAAGCCAATATTGATCGTTTTTGAAAGTGTCGTTTTCTACCCAAGGAATATCAGAAGTACAAAATTGCATTCTAATAAGAAAAGATCAAAAATTACCGAAATTTGCGAAACATCATTGATATACCCTAACTCCAATGGCAAACATCCTAGGCGTAGTTGCAATGTAAGTGCAAAATTCGAAAGACCTATCTTAAATATTGAGACCTCTATTGTGACTTCAACACGAATATGTTTAGATGTAGCCCCCATATAAAATTTTAAAAATTTTTACCCAATTTTAAAAATTTTTCGTAGTTGTATTTTTTTCAAATACAGTATGAGTTCATTCACACATAAAAGGGTTTAGGGGACACTGATTACGATTCTGCAAGAACAATTTAATAATTCAGTGGGGAGGATAAAGATGGCGGTCACACTTTTTTTTAGAATTAACTGATTTTTGAACCCGGTTTGTAGATCTTGGATTTCAAAAGGAAAATCAGAATTTCAAAATCAATAAAATAATTCAAAAATGGTGGATCAAACTTATGAAAGAAAAACAGTGAGCGGAGCAGTATAGTCGTATGGGGCCGATCATATGATACCCTACACAACTTCCTCGAAAATCTAACTTTCTGTCATACTACATTCTGAGCTTGGGCAATATTTCGCGATATTTGTACCCTCTCGACCTACTAGAGGTCGACAAATATTACTAATATTCAGTACAGATCTTCTAACTACTTGTCATCATTCTAGACCTAATTCATTACGCTGTGCCAAATTTCGTGCAAATCGAAAGATATATAGGGACTGTTCACATTAATTCGGACAAAAATATATATGGGAGCTATATCTAAATCTGAACCGATTTTTTCCCAATTTAAGTAGGGTTCGTCCTTGGACCAAAAAAGTGAGCTATGCCAAATTTCATCAAATTGGGATTATAAATGCGACGTGTACTTTGTTTACTATTTAACATCGACAGACAGACGGACGGAGATGCATAAATCGACTCAGAAAGTGATTCTATGCATATTCTGAAAAGGAACCATGTGTCTATCTCGTTTCATTTTGGCTGTTACTAAGATATGCACAAAGACATAATACCCTGTACCACAGAGTGGTTAAGGGTATAAAAACGGAATAAAGTTAAACAATTACGGGTGTTTATCAGGTTCTATTAGCAAATGACAAAATGACTAACCTCCCTATGCCAACCACCCTCAAAATTGTATTTATTGTTTCCATTTATCCGTTTAACTTTCTTTACAGTAAGCTATTTAATCCGTGGCAACATTTTCTAGACATATCCCGGAATTATAAAAAGCTTTCAATTTAGCGAATTCCACAATAAACTATTACCATGCTATTGAATGCCGCAGACCGCCCACAAAAAAAAAAAAAAAAAAAAAAAACACTTATCTCAAGGGTGGGAAAAAGCGACGAAGCAAATGAAGTAATATTCCAAACTTAATGAAAACTAATGGCATGCAACATAAATTCTCAATAGAAATAAATGGATCTGTGTACGTACACATATGGTCGTTGTTGTATGTGAGTGTTAGTAAGCATCCATAAACATTGTTTGTTTACTAGCATTTAAGCACACACACAATTATATCACCACCACTGGAATTACATGGGGAATGAATGAATGCATCTGTAGTAAATTCTCATATGTGTGTGTCTGTGTGTGTGAGAGTGCTTTTGTAGAAAATCCCCTTACATAAATTCCAATTGATTTTGGGAAGGGGCAAAAAACGACTGCACAAATAAAAACCACTCAACATTTGTACAAGCAAATAATTTGTTGTCATTAGTTAACGAATATGTTTTTGCTATTAAATCTGTGTGTTCAATGTTTATGTGTGTGTTCGCGTGTGTGATGTAAAATCCAAAACATATTGGAAGTGTAAACATCGATGGTATCACACTAAATGCATAGCATTTTAATTGTTCATGTTGTTGTTGTTTGTTTTTCATGCTCATTGAAATGTGTAGTTTTGAGAGATTGCTGGTGTGTGTTTTTCCTATCGTTGATTCTATTTGAATAGTTTTGTTTTGTTCGAATTAATTGATTTACTTCGACCAGAACATTACTCAGCACACAAAACAACATTTCAACGGAAAAATATGCTGTGTTGATAAAAAAACAAGACATCACACAAATAATAACAGCAGCAACGTGAAAATAAATAACACCAATAATACTCTCGCTCTTTGAACAAATTCAATTTCAGTTGTGTAAATTTGAGGACTTGGATTTTCTATGAAGTGCCATACATATGTACACCGAGCGAACTGTGAGAGGTTTTCGTTGTTTTTTTTTTCAGTTTGGTGTGGAATATAAAATTGTTAAAAAATATTTAATGGTGAATGGATGCATTCAATTAAAGTTTTTTGGAAAATGGAGCACATTTTTTATACCCTTCACAACACTGTGGTATAGGGTATTATGTCTTTGTGCATATGTTTGTAACAGGCAAAAGGAAACGAGATAGACACATGGTTTCTTCTGGGAATATGCATAGAATCACTTTCTAAGTCGATTTATGCATGTCCGTCCGTCCGTCTGTCTGTCGATCCATGTTAAATTGTAAACAAAGTACAGGTCGCATTTATGATCCGAATTGGATGAACTTTGGCATAGGTCACTTATTCGGCCCAAGGACGAACCCTATTGAAATTGGGAAAAATCGGTTCAGATTTAGATATAGCTCCCATATATATATATATTTTACCGATTTAATGTAAACGGTCCCTATATATCTTTCGATTTGCACGAAATTTGGTACAGCCTTATCATTTAGGTCTAGAATGATGTCTGCCAAGTTTTATGAAAATCGGTCCAGATTTAGATATAGCTCCCATATATAGTTTCGTCCGATTTCATGTAAATGGTGCCCCAAAGTCCCTATATATCTTCCGATTAGGTCTAGAATGATGTCTGCCAAGTTTTATGAAAATCGGTCCAGATTTAGATATAGCTCCCATATATAGTTTCGTCCGATTTCATGTAAATGGTGCCCCAAAGTCCCTATATATCTTCCGATTTGCACGAAATTTGGCACAACGTACTGAATTGAGCCTAGAATTATGTCCGCCAAGTTTCGAGAAAATCGGTCCAGATTTAGATATTGCTCCCATATATAGTTTCGTCCGATTTCATGTAAATGATGTGCCAAAGTCCCTATATATCCTTCGATTTGCACTAAATTAGGCATAACGTACTGAATTGAGCCTAGAATGATGTCTGCCAAGTTTCGAGAAAATCGGTCCAGATTTAGATATAGCTCCCATATATAGTTTCGTCCGATTTCTTTCGATTTGCACGAAATTTGGCATAACGTACTGAATTGAGCCTAGAGTGATGTCTGCTAAGTTTCAAGAAAATCAGTTTGAAGATTTAGATATAGCTCCCATATATAGTTTCGTCCGATGTCATGTAAATGGTGCACCAAAGTCCCTATATATCCTTTGATTTGCACTAAATTAGGCATAACGTACTGAATTGAGTCTAGAATGATGTCTGCCAAGTTTCGAGAAAATCGGTCCAGATTTAGATATAGCTCCCATATATAGTTTCGTCCGATTTCATGTAAATGGTGCCCCAAAGTCCCTATATATCTTTCGATTTGCACGAAATTTGCTATAGAGTACTGAATTAGGTGCAGAATGCTGTGTGCCAAGTTTCCCAAAAATTGGTTCAGATTTAGATATAGCTCCCATTTATAATTTCGTCCGATTTTATGTAAATGGTGCACCAAAGTCCCTATATATCCTTCGATTTTCACGAAATTTGGATTTATACGTAAATGAAGATATCGGTTTAGATTTCATATTTTGCTTTAAATTTATTTACATAATTTCCCATTGTAAGAAGCAACTCTATACCTGACCAAAATTTAGTATAGGTTGCGGAATGAAATGTTTATTTTAATGTTAATGATCCTTCAAAAATGCGACGTCCGTTCTTTAGGATCCCATCTGTTG
>NW_026885166.1:0-62831 GCF_032173495.1 Musca vetustissima | reverse complement strand
AGAACAAAGGTAGGAATTGAAAAATAATTGGTCAAAATATGAATTTTGAATTGGTTTAATTTTTGCAAGAAAAAAATAACTACCCCTAAAAGTATGCACTATTTTAAGTAGAAAAACAACTAATCAGCTGATTGAATTCACCGGATTGACTTGAAGTAAGATTACGACTAGAGGCTGTCACATCAACAAATTCTAGTACGTAATTTTTATCATTGGAGCGTTACTTTTTTATGCCAAAATGCCTGCTCTGAAAACCTTTGGCCACGTCGGGATGGAGAGAAATCCAAGATATTGGTTTTGTAATGCCATTAGAACCTCATCCAACACATATGCATCTTGGGAGGTATTTCTGGATTCCATACAGGCTCTCCAAAAGCTGTATACGCAGCATCAAACACTGCATATAACACTTTAACTCCTCCACAATGCATCGTTCTTAGAGATAAATTGATCTTATGAATTCCCTGAGGCCTTCTGAAATACCTAGATCAAATGAACTTCTAAGCTTATTTGTACTTCCTCAGGTCATATGATTTCTATGAGGTATTATGAACATTCTAAGGTCTTTTCTCTGACGTATTATGAAACCCCTAAGATTCCTAGAGGTTAACTACGATGGCGTCGGCAACAAAATCCGCGTAATAGTTCTTATGAATTCCATGAGGTCTTATGAACGTTTTGAGGTTTTACCAAATTCTGGAGATTATTTGAACTTCCTCCGGTCACATGAATTCTCTGAGGTATTATGAACCCCCTAAGGTTCCTGGAGGATAACTACGATAGCCTCACTAACCAAATCAACGACATTGTTTTTATGAAATCCCTAGTTCTGGAATCTTATGGACTTTTGGAGATTATTTCAACTTCCTCAGGTCATATGAATTCTCTGAGGTCTTATGAATATATTGAGGCAATATGGACTTTCTGAGGTCGTTTAAACTTCTGGAGATCAAATAAGATGCGTGAGGTTACACGAATTCTCTCTGAGGTCTTATGAACTACATGAGGTCATATGAACTTCTGTAGAAAATATAAACTCCCAGAGGTTGTATGAACTTCCCAATTTCAAGTGAACTACTTGAGGCCATAAGAATTCCCTGAGGACATACAAACGCACTGAGATCAAATAATCTCTCAGAGGGTAACTAATGTAGGAGATATATGAACCTCTTTGAAGTCAAAGAAACTGATAAAAACTTCATGAGTTCCTATCCTGGCAATCCGTCATTTCTTTCAACATATTTGAGGGTTATACTTCCCTGCACCATGGCAAAACTGCATGACATGGTTTCAGAGAGTTTTCCAATCTATGTAAAGAGTGATCTTCATGATCTCGAGAGAGAGGAGGTTTAAAGGTACAAGCATGAGCCTCTAGATAAGCAGGCCAATCAGACAGGTCTGGATAGCATCCATACAGATGTAGTCACCAAAGCAGTAGAACAAAACCGCTTGAATACAATACTCGGAGACCATCCATCATCTACTACTTATCTGTCTCTGAAATCTTATAATCTCCCTGAGGTCATATGAACTCTCTGAGACCATATGAACTTCTCTTGATGTAATCTGTACTCCTTGCGATAATATGAACTCTATGAAATTATATGAGCACTAAGGTCGGGTCTTATGAACTCCTTGGGGCCATATGAACTCCCTAAGGTCATATGAACTCTATGAAATTATCTCTCTCTCGAACCATACGAACCTGCTGGGCACGAATTAAATGATCATTACCTGCCCAGCTGGTGGAGTAGGACCACACACGACACTTTGCAAGTCAACCCTTCTGCTTCCGAATTTCGTATGGAGGACAGCCCACACAGGTTGTAACCTTCCTGAATTTGGCTACAGAGGTAGTATTTTCAAGTCTGCCTCCGAATTGGATACACAGGAAATCTTTTACCTTTTTATATTTCAGTTGCTACAACAACAACTAATTTATATTTTTCTAAAAAAATTCTGACCCACTGTGCCCCTATGACCCCCATCCCTGCATCAGCCAGCAGTAAATTTAAATGTTTTCGTTTCTTGTCAATTCAAAATGAAAAGTTTTACTTGGCTGGCCGGTCAGCCATTGCCACTGACCAAGAGTGTTAAGTAGTAGCAAGAGAGTGATAGAGAGGGAGGTGAGGCGAAGGTGGGGGTATCAGGAGCCGAGTAGTTTGGTAGCGACCTCAAAACGGTGCTGGGACGAATTTTTATTTTTTCTGTACAAAAATATAACCTAAGGTTATTTTCACATAATACCTGAGGGTTTCCGAGCAAAGCACATAGAAACCAAACACCCGGAGACTGGCTGTCAGAACAGATACTGCCTCTTCCATGCTGGCTGAGTTAAAACCTCAAAACCATGAGTTTGACGTTTGTCGGATCGTAATTTTTTTCTGTGTGTGTGTTTATTTGTATGACGTTAATATCATATCCGGTTAGGGGAAATCTCCTATTTAAATGTTTTAGTTGAATACAAATAAACACGTTGGCACATGTACAAATGTATGAGAGAGTGTGTGAATTTGTGTCGGTGTGTGGTTTTGTATTGGGTGAAAAATTTACGATTTGAGAAATAAAAAGCGAAGCTAATGAATGTGCTGGAAATGAAATGCTGTTTAGATGGGGATGCTGTGATTTAATAATCTCTGGGTTTTAGTTATGGTTTAAGTGGCAATTTATCAGCTATAAAAAAATGGGAACTACAAACACAAGGTTCCCTTTAAATGGTGTAAAAAATATTTGAATTAAATCTTTAAATACAAAAATTATGTCCGATAAATTTAATATTGAATTTCAATTTTTAATGGCCACAATTTCTATTGCGAATGCAAAACTTCTGGACTAGATACATAATTTATGAGTCTAACTTTTTGTAACATTTGTTGTTTTTAACGACTTCGATATCTCCTCTAACAAATCTTTAAGTACTTTCAAAAACTCGTCGATTTTTTCATTTGCAAATAAATTTAAGTGGAGTTAAGAGAGCAGGTTGGTACTTATTGAGACCTCCAAGCGCCATCATCAATAGATTTCTGTGCCTTTTGAAAAAAGTAGAAAAGCAAATAAAAGCGATTTTTTCTCTCTATAACAAATATAGACAAACCGCAAATAACCAAAACCGAAAAAAAAACTCAAAAAAAACCTAAAGTAAGATTTATTTTGTTACTTTGAAAATAGAAAAAAAATACCCCTCCTGTCACCATTATATTGAATAACTTTTGTCATGATTTAAAATGCAATGGTGAAGAGTATAAAAAACGCAACGGTCTTCATTGAAAGAGGAAAAGTCAATGTAACAACGACAAAGGAAGTTGAATCGCTTCAGAAGTGGTGGTGATGGTGTCATTGGTCCCTGTCTGCAACCATTTTTATAGTTTTTTTCCACATTCCTCTTCAAATTCAATATGTTTTGTGGAATATTTATTTATACCACAAACAAATATGATGATCGTCTAACATGTCAAAGGCATACCGCCAGCTTAGCATCAAAGTCTTGTCGAAGTTGTTTTTTTTTTCATTTTTCTGGTAAATGTTCCAGGAAATATCCAGCAAATGGTGTTTGGGGTTAAATTTTGTTATTTTCAATATATCCTTGGGAAATCAATATTGACATTGTGGTATGACAGTGTATTGAGGGGGAAAATAAAAATTTGCGGAAGGTATTTTGTTAGGGAAAATTGGAAATTTGTATGGATCGTACGAACTATCTGAAGTCGAATTGAGTCCCAGAGATCATATAAACTCCTCGAGGTCATATCAACTCTTTTAGATTATATTTACCTTCTTAGGTCATATACACTTCATGAGCTCTTATGAACACCCTGAGGTCATATAAACTTGCTGAGCTCATAAAATCTCTCCGCGGTCTTCTGATCTCCCCGAGATCTTATGATATCCTTGATATTATAAGAACTCATATATGAATTCCCAGAGGCATTGAGAAGTCATACGAATTCTCAGAGTCATATAACCTGCATATGAACTCCCGGAGTTCCTAGGCACTCCATGAGGTCATATGAACTCTCTGATATCCTATGTACTCCATGAGGTCATACGAACTTCCTAAGGTCATAAAAACTCCTTGATGTCTTATGAACTGATTGAGGTCGTTTAAAATCCCAGAGGTCATATGGACTCTTGAAATTTTATGAATGAGGTCATATAACCCGCCTGATGTGGAATAACCTCTTATAAGTTTTATGAACCCAATGATCTGACGTAAACTCTCTGAGGTTATGTAAATTATTTGATGTGTTGATAACTCGCTTAGGGCATATAAACTTCTTGAGCATATATGAACTCCTCGAAGTCTTATGAACTCATTATGAACGAATGATCTCCTTCAAGTCATATAACCCGTCTGGACCGTCATGAAAACTCTCTGAGGTTATATGAACTCGGACAGGTCATATGAACTCGCTGAGTTTAGGTTGATAGCATGAGTTCACGTGAACTCCCTGAGATCATAACTAAGGTCATGTGAACCACCTGAAGTTATGTAAACTCCCTAACTTAGGTCATATGAACTCGCTGAGGTCACACGAACTCGCTAAGGACATGTGAACTCCCTGTGATCATATGAACTCGATCAGGTCATATGAACTCGCTAAGTTCATGTGAACACCATGAGTTCACGTGAACTCCCTGAAATCATATCCACTTCCTTAGGTCATTAGAACTCCCAGAGGTCGTGTGAGCTCCCTGAGGTCATATGAACTACTGAACTACCTTGAGGACTTGTGAACTCATTTAGGTCACAATCATTTCCCACATTCATATGAACTCATTGAGATCAAATCTGCTCCCTGAGGTCTAGACCTTGCCTGAGGCCATTGGCCATATGAATTATCTGAAGTCATATGACATATCTGAGGTCATATGGTTTAACTGAAGACAAATAACTTAACTAAAGTCATATGACTACTTGACCGTGGTCTTATGATTTGACTGAAGTTATGTGACTTGACTGAAGACATATGACTTGACTTACCTGAAGTCATATGACTTAACTAAAGTCATATAAATTATCTGACATCATGACTGGACTTATGTCATTTGACTTCATTGACGTCATATGACATTGCTAAAGTCCAATGACTTGATTGAAGTTGCATGACGGGATTGAAGTCTTATGAAATGGCTGAAATTATAAGTTTTAACTGAAGTTATATGACTTTCTGAATACTTATGACTTAAACGAAGTCATGCGTCGTTTGTGAAGTCATATGTTTTGACAGAAGTCATATGTCTTGATTGAAGTCATATGACTTCACTGAAGTCATGTGACTTAACCGATGCCATATGATTTCACAGAAATGATATGAAATGCCTGAAGTCGTGTGACTTTACTGAAGTCATATCACTTAACTGAGGTGAAATTACTCAAATGAAGCCAAATAATTTAACTGAAGTCATTTGATTTGGTTAAATCAAATGATTTTACTGAAGTCAAATGACTTTACTTAAGTCAATTGACTTTACTGAAGTCAAATAACTTCACTGAAGTCAAATGATTTAACTGAAGTCATGTGACTTGACTGAAGTCATATGACTTGACTGAAGTCAAATGACTTTAGTGAAGCCATGTGACTTGACTGAAGTCATATGACTTAACTGCAGTCAAATGAGTTGAATGAAGTCAATTGAACTAACAGTTAAGTCATATTACTTGACCGTAGTCATATGACTTAATTGAAATCATTTGACTTTACTGAAGTCATATGAATTTGTTAAAGTTCTCGAAACATCACTAATATATTTTTACATTTGGCTTCATATGATTTTAAGTCCTCCACACTCCCTGATTTTTTTACATCGAAATATGTTTTTATCTCCAATTTACTACTTCCTCTGAGGGAAAAAATCTCTCTCCTCCCCCAAATGACTTTCACTGGAAATCATTTCCATTCCACTACATACATACATGCATTTATGAATAAATTTTATAAAGGACTTTACCTATCAGATTCTTTGTGTATTGATTAATTTCCACAGTAGAATAATTATGTCGAATCAGAATGCCATGAAATGAATACTTGAATGAAAGAGAACAGAAATGAATGAATGGATGTGTGAATCGTATGCTGCATTATTTTGTCATTCATGTCACACTTGTATAAACTGTCATTGTCTGTTGTTGTTAATAATGAAATTAATAATACAACAAAAATTAATGATTTTTTCATAAAGTGTTGGGAGAGTTTTTTTGTGTGCAACGATTAACTTTCATTTCACTGTATTATTTTTTATTATTTTAAATAATTAAGTGGAGTTGTTCTTTGGAAGAAAAAAATCCATGATAAAATTTTATCAAGTATTGAAAAGGCATTAAGGCCTTGAAAAATTCTGTCAGGATATTTTTCATCAATTCAATTTTTATGCAATTACTTTATCTCTCTTCGAGTATTACCTGCCTGAGAACCCTTCTAATACTCATCTCATCTTGTTATTACTACCCTTAGCCCCTATTACTTGTGCTGTTAATTCACAAAGGAACCATTAAAGCCAAAAAGAAGATATCAACAAACATGGCTGAAATCGAAAAAAGGGGTCAGCCCTTTTAACCTGCCCTGCTACGGTATTCATTGACATTCATAACTCTAAAACCTAACCCTATAGCTTGAAAGGGCGTTTGTAGGAGGAGGGTGGGGGTGAGAAGTCATCTGAAAACCGAAACAATTTGTTGATGGAGGTAATAAAACGCTATGTGAACATTTATGCACATTTGCATAGAGAATAATGGTGAAGCCGGAGAAGAAGACCGAGGGAAACCAAACAGGGATATGTTTTTGGCTATTGATATGGTAGAAGTGATACTGCGAGAGCGAGAGGGGCGATGATGAGGAAAAGTAATACCAACCAAATGTAATAGTCGAGTCGTTCATTGAGTAGAGTATGAGTTCGAGCGTACTCCAAAAGTGGTTATGGATATGAGCAAAAGTAATAATTGTAAGTGCTTGCATATGTGAGCATCGTTTGAACAGACAGACAGCCAGAATAGTAAAGAGAATTGCAGAATAAAACCGAACATGGCATGGAAAAATCGTATAGAGTTTTACAGTTATCCATTTAAATATTACATTCATAGATATGGTTAATACAGATGTTCATGGGGGAAGAATATAAGGATCAAATGAGAAAATTGGTATTGAGCGGTCTCTACAAATTTCAAAAATATTGAAAAACATGTGTTTTTTTCAATTTAGGAACATTATTCATAAACTGAGTTAATTGCAAATACCTTTGCATACTTTTAGGAACATTATTCATAAATTAAGTTGATTGCAAATACCTTTGCATACTTTAAGGCTGCAATATGTAGAATGGTTTTATTTCCTCCATTTTTTCTGATAATCTGTAGATGACCTGTACATTTGCAGAAATATTCAGTACAGATTTTCCGAAAAAAATTCGGAGTAAATCAAATGATTCTACATATTTCAGCCTTAAAGTATGCAAAGATATTTTCAATTACCTCAATTTATAAATAATGTTCCTAAATTTAAGAAATACATGTTTAGCATTTCATTCAGATATTCAATACACAATTTTCAGGAATGACATGATAGGGAAATTATTTATTCTCTCAACTAAAGAAATTATTAGAATTTCTTAAAATTATATTAGAATTGTTTTAGAGGTCTCTCATTTTTATTGAGACCTAATTAATCTTTGATTTTTTTAATTCCAAACATTTATCGAAAAATTACCTTCCCATTTTAAATTAGATGGAACAGATCTTCGATACGTTCCAATATACACCAAACTACAAAAATTTGCATATATACATAAAAACCAACAAACCTTTTGGCGCATAGTGTGTGGTGTAGGTGTGTGCGTGTGTATACAAATGCATATTTTCAGAGTATTTTCTTTTTTAGATTTTATTGTTACTTTATGGCATGAAAAATGGCACTGCTCTTTTTATGACCAAAACAAATATACGTATGGGGAAAAATGAGCGCAAAAAACTATGCTGGCAAATAAATATTTAAAAATTGAAAACTGTTGCATACAAATGTGACGCGTCAGAAAAAAAACGTACTCTCTTGGGGCTATGGGGCTGTTTTCTGTGTGTGTTTTTGTCGGGGAGACGTGACACTTTCATTCGACTATTTTATGAAATCATTTTTTAAATTTCGATTAAAAATAACATTTTAAAGAAGTTTTTTATTTAAAAAGCATGAATCCAAAAATTCTAAGAATAGGCAGCAGAATTTAAAACTTGAATATATGAAGGACTCATAAGCATTGTTATTGTTATTATTTAAGTAGGAGGAATTTGGAAATTGCTTCAAAACATTGTGAAAATACTTCTAAGTTCAGACAATTGGCGCCTGAAGTACGTTTGTAGTTTAAACACAAATCCTTTGTGATGAATTAAATATGTACACCCTGCGATCGTTATCAA
Organism: Musca vetustissima; assembly: GCF_032173495.1. Lineage (NCBI taxonomy): Eukaryota > Metazoa > Arthropoda > Insecta > Diptera > Muscidae > Musca > Musca vetustissima. The sequence continues at coordinate 54,430 of NW_026885166.1, read as the reverse complement.
AGACACAGTCCTTGCGGGCAATATCTGTTATGCAGATGCAACACCACACATGGTTCATACCTATGCTAGATGACAGAAATTGTCGGTACATATGCAAACCGCATATGATTCATATCTATGCTAGATGACAGCAATTGCCGGCAACCATTGCGTCTTTGGTAACGATCACAGGGTTACATATTAAAAACCACATATGATTTGTATCTATGCTACAAACGTAACATAGCCCCAAGCGGCAATTGTCTGAACTAAGACATAACTTGACACTGTTTTGAAGCAATTCCCAATTTGTTCCTACTTGAAGACCATACTTAAAGAAAATTTAAGTTTTTGGCTTGCTGACCTTAAAAAAGCTATTAATTTTTTGCTTCAATTTATTTGCCATTTTAGGTTCAGTTACCTACTTTTAGTCGCCACTCTCTGTCGAAATGTATTTTTAATAAAATTCCCTGGTAATTCAAACAAGATGTTTACAAACTGTTCCTCCTTATATTGTATTCCCTGTAAAATGACATGAGCACAAGAACAAAAAGAATTAGCTCAATATTGTTGCTTCTGTGTTTATCTTGTGTCATTTGGTTGGTTGATTTTTTTTTTCTTGCAGCGCCCAAGAATGTTATCCATATTTGTTGGTGTTGTTTTTCCGTTTTTGTTTGTGTTAAAAACGGTTTACACAAATGCTCAAAGCTGTTGTTCAACAAGATGTGAAAGTTACAGAGAAAACCCCCTCGATCATAATAATAAAAAAGTAACTACAAGGGATACTAAAGCTCTCGCTCTCCCCTCTATCCCTGGCATCTCCGAATAAACAGACTTATGGTAAATCACAAGAAAAAACATGACTTGCAAAGACTCAAAATTAAAAAAAATAAAACAAAAATATTGAAAAACTTGCACAAACTATTGCAACATATGTTGTGGAACAATGCACACACACATACACAATTAAATTGCATATGAGTATAAAGATTGAGAAAAAAAATCCGAAACACACAGAAACACACCCATATGGTCATTGAATCGATACTTGTGTTTGTGTTTATCCAAGCTTAGGTTGCTAATACTTGAAATTGCAAAGGAAGAACAAAAGCAGGAAAAAAACAACCAAGTCAATGTGAACGTTAGAAGGCCACAGGACACAATAGAATGCAATGCATACAAGCATAGCATTTTTATGCTTTACATTATTGAGAGTGGGTGTGTATGTGTGTTGGTGAATTTGCTTTTTTCTGTTTGTGTGATGCCATCACAGCACATCCAAAGGACAATAAAACATGTTGTAATGAGCCTTGTTCAACATAATATCAATAAAGTTCTGCTTGCATGATTCTTTTCTCTACTCTCTTCTCTCCCCTTATCCTGCTGCTGTCTTAACTGACATGGACCAAAGCACCAGCCAGCCATTGAACAAAACCCAATGATGAATCTTTTCTAGAACAAACATTGTCTTTTGACTTTGATATTACATCAGAAACACACATACATACATTCAATATATATAGAAAATATATATAGCATATAGGACATAGATGTGTGTGGACAATATCCCTAATACAAACACGCAAAAACTATTCGCACACAAACAAAAAACTAACACACTCACACACACACACTATTTAAAAAATATCCTTCACTTATATTGAATCCTTGACAAGTGAATTGAATATGTGTGGCGGAGGGTTAGAAATCTTTCGCATCCTTTGCCTTCCGACTGCTCATCTGTTGAGCCATACCGGGAAATCGCATGTTACACGTCAACATCTATATATATTGACAATTGAATTATGTTTAGATTTTCTTCTTTAGCGTTTTTCCTTCGCCAGCTTGCCTTGGTTCTGGCAAGCTCTATAATCTGTTTCTTAATGTGATAATGTTGGGAAATTTATTTCCACGAAAATAAACGGCTTTTTGGTTTTAGAGGAGCAGAACACACAATGAAATACTTTAGAATAATTGATGATGTGCCCAAAAGTATACTTTGGGGAGTTATTTAAGATTATCGGAAGGAAGACGAAATGGAAACAAAGAATGGCAGTGGGTAAAAGGAGAAAAAATGTTATTAGTTTTTTCTATAAATCTGAAAATCTATAAAAATAAATTAGAATAGCTGAGACCAAATTTGTAATCACCAAAATTCATTTCATATTTTTAGCAGATAATTTTGTATTTTTTTTTGTTATTCAAAATTATAGAAGACAAAATCCGAGAAGATTAAGAGTTTCAAAATATTTAAGTAGGTTGAATTTGGGAATTGCTTCAAAACGGCTTTAAATCCCATATTAGTTCAGAAAATTGCCGTCAGTGGTGATAGACACGTTTGTAGTTTAAATATGAACCATATGTGGTGAAAGATGTAACCCTGTAGCATAGATACAATTTATGTGTAGTTTGCATATGTAACCCTGTGATCGTTATTGAAGACACAATCCTGCGGGCAATAGCTATTATGCAGATGTAACACCACACATGGCTCGTATCTATACTATGTCTATGCTAGACGTAGGCGACTGTCCGTAAAGATTTTGTCCATGATATCGATCACAGGGTTACACAAGCAAACTGTGACAGCTACAATAGTGGCAGAGTCCCAATTGTCTGAACTAAGATAATATTTGAAAACTGTTTTAAAGCAATTTTCAAATGTTTCCTACATAAATATTTGGAAATTCTATACAGACACTTCCGATTTTGTCTTCTATATTTCTAAAATCCAAATTTCTGCATAAACAATTTCTAGTAGTCAACATAACTTGTGCTTGGGCAATTTAAATCGATTTATAATTTTTAAAATTATTATCTTTATTTGGTATGCAAGTTCACCACATGTTGTTCGTATCCATGCTACAAACATGACAGCGATTGTGTCTTTGATACCGATCACAGGGTGGCATCTAAGATGATCCACTCATGGTTCATATCAATGCTACAAACGTAGCAGATCACCAGACGACAATTATCTGAACTAAAATATAATTTACACCATTTTGAAGCGATTACCAAAATCGCCCTACTTAAATATCGAGAAATTCTATAAATATCTACAGATTTTGTCTTCTATGTTTTTTTTTAAATAAAAATTACTGTATTATCAAATTCTAAAAGTATCGATAACTAATTTTTAGAATGTTTGTCAATATAAGAAATATTTTTAGGACTTTTTCGCCCTTCCACTTTTAAAATCAAGTTTTTTTCCTTCCCTAAAAAATGTACAACATTTGTCATTGTATTTTTAAAGAATTTCCTTAACTAAAAATTAAAAAAAAATCCTTGCAATTCATATAATTTTCTGCAGCATAAAATAATAAAAGAAAAACTTTAACAACCATTTCATCATATTCCATTGTTTTAATGGCTTTCTTGCAATTTCCGCTTCCAAGCAAAAAACCCCCAAACCCAGAATTTTCTCAATGTTTCTGCTACTGCCATGCTGATTATGAGTATTTATTTGCTAGAAACGAAAAAGCTGGCTAACAATTCTTCCATAATATTTTGGCAATGATTCAAGTTTATTTTTTTTCATAAAAACCTATATGTGGTGGATAACCCTAAACCAGTCCATTGCAGTTTGTGTTGCCGATTTTAAGGCGCCGCTTTTACTAATGTGTTTCATTTTTTCTTTTTTTTGAGAAATTAAAAGACGCCAGCGACAATACCAATGATGAGGATGGTGACTATGCCATTGCAGGAAAATATGTTGGCTCATTATGTGCTTTTGTTTTTGCATCTTTCTTGTTTAGGAAACGTTTTTTCTGTAAATATTTTTCATTGTTGTTGCCTTTGTTTTATTTACAATCAAAACATTAACCTTTTGTTATATGGCATTAGATAAATAAACTGAAAATTTGTTTAAACTTAGTTTCCTTCCTTCTCCATTCAAATTTCATTTAGTGTTTTACTTTGCTTGTAGCAAAAGGGGAAAGAAAGGGCTTGGAGTGTTGTAGTGGCAAAGTCCTTTGCCAGAATTTATTTTTGGCTCTAATCAAATACTAAAGAGAAACCCTGAACTAGTTTTCGTTGTACCAATGGCTGAGACATTAAATTATTGTAATTTTAACCTAATTTTTGTGTGGAAGAATAAAATAAATAAATTTGTGGAGAGATAATATTTAATTTAAAAACCAAATGAAAGAAAATTTGGGTTAAACCAAAAATTAAGAAATATCTTGAAATGTAAATAAAACAAATATCAGCCTAATAGTATGCACCACACAGTTGAGGTTTATAAAAAACGCTAACGGCTGTGAGTAAATTTTTACCATAGATAAATAAATTATAAAGAACTAAAATGATATATTTATCTATCGAAAATATCCAGAATATATTCCTATATTAAAGTACTAGCAGCCTGTATGTATGCACCACTCTTAATATATATTATCGAAAGGGATTGTTTTCCTATAAGAAAAAATCCTGAAAACCTTTCTGATAATTTCCTATTCAAAAAATTCTCGAAGATTGTTTTGTTTTCATAAAAAATACTCATCCCAAAAGGCTGGTAAGTATTTTTTCATGGTCCAAACTAAGGCGAGAATATTTAAAAATTATTTTTTTTTATGGCCTACACTAAGGCAAGAATATTTAAAATTTGTTTTGTAGCATATACTAAGGCTTGGTTTTTTAAAAATATTTTTTGTGGCCTAGGAGTGGTATTTTAAAATAATTTTAGGGGCCTATACCAAGGCGAACATTTTTAAAAATTATTTTTTGTGACCTATACTAAGGCGAGAATATTTAATTTTTTTTCATGGCCTACACTAAGGCGAGAATATTAATTTTTTTTTCATGGCCTACACTAAGGCAAAAATATTTAAAAAAAATTTTGTGGCATATACTAAGGCGTGTTTTTTTAAATTATTTTTTGTGGCCTACAGAATGTACACTAAGAAGTGGTATTTTAAAAATATTTTTTTATGGCCTATACCAAGGAGTGGTATTTTAAAAATATTTTTTATTGCCTATACCAAGGCGAACATTTTTAAAAATTATTTTTTGTGGCCTATACTAAGGCGAGAATATTTACAAATTATTTTTTTTTCGTGGCCTACTCAAAGGCAAGAATATTTAAAAAAAATTTTTGTAGCATATACTAAGACGTGGTTTTTTAAAAATATTTTTTATGGCCTATACCAAGGCGAACATTTTTAAAAATTGTGTTTTGTGGCCTATACTAAGGCGAGAGTTTTAAAAATTATTTTTTTTTCATGGACTACACTAAGGCAAGAATATTTAAATTTTCATTTTGTGGCATATACTAAGGAGTGGTTTTTTAAAAATATTTTTGTAGCCTACACTAAGGAGTAGTATTTTAAAAATATTTTTTATGGCCTATACCAAGGCGAACATTTTTAAAAAATATTTTTTGTGGGCTATACTTAGGCGAGAATATGTAAATTTTTTTTTTTCATGGCCTACACTAAGGCAAGAAAATTTTTGTTACATATACTATGGCGTGTTTTTTTAACAATATTTTTTGTGGCCTATGCTAAGGAGTGGTATTTTAAAAATATTTTTTGTGGCCTATACCAAGGCGAACATTTTTAAAAATTATTTTTTGTGGCCTGTACTAAGGCGAGATTTTTAAAAATTATTTTTTTTTCATGCCCTACACTAAGGCAAGAATATTTAAAATTTTTTTTGTGGCATATATTAAGGCGTGGTTTTTTAAAAATATTTTTTGTGGCCTACACTAAGGAGTGGTATTTTAAAAATATTTTTTATGGCCTATACCAATGCGAACATTTTTATATATATTTTTTATAGCCTATACCAAGGCGAGCATTTAAAAAAAAAATATTTCTCATGACCCTCTATTTACATCAGAAAATATTAATGGAAATCGGATTTTATTCATTATACTTTATAGAATTTTAAATTTAAATACATCTTATCACCTACTTATTTTTAATGTATCTCCCTTAAACTATGCTATTTTTTTTTTTTTTTTTGCTATTTTTGCTATTTCTTCCCCCTTTAAAGTGACATTTCTTTAAATATTGCCCAACCAGTCCTCCTTACATGGCTTTGGTAGGTTTTTTTCTATACCTACACATGGCCTTAAGATTGAAATATATGAAAAAAATCGATATTGCTTGGTTTTGTTTCTACATATGTATGTAGAAGGACATATGGTTTTTGTGGTTTTTAATAAAGGATATTTTGTTGAAATAAAACACACAAAAACAAATAATTCACTTTCCTAACCACAAACAAGAACTAATGAAATTATTTAACCTTAGAGAAAAAGGGGAATTCGTTTTATTATTTCTTCAAGTTAATGGATATATAATGACTTTTGTGTGAATGTGTATGTGTGTGAGAGTGGGTGTTTTATAACTAATATTTCAAACGACCTCCAAAGGACTACCATTAATATCCCCTTTATACAATAAGCATTATGTCATTCATTTGTCCAAGAACGTGTCAGCAACATTTAAGCTGAGGTAAAAACGCAATGCGTTAATGCAAAACTTTTTAACGTCATCATCGTATCGTTTTTTTCTGAAATTATACCCTAGCTGGTTGGTTGGTCGGTGGCCTGGTATATAAAACATGCTGGGACAGAAATGGTATAACAATAAAACAAGGCAGTAATAAATGAACGTGTTTTTTACGTTCCTCCGTGCCGACATGTCACAATGCTAGGGCAGAGAAAAAAAAACTAGCACTACTTGTTTTTGTAGTTAATGAATGTTGTTGGTGTCTCGACCACGTTTGTTACCATAACAACACTATAGTTGGCGGCGCCTATAAAGCGGCACCACTCGCCTTAATAGTTGGCATACCCTCACAAGCACATATACTATGTATGTATACACACATACCCAATTTTTTTTACAACACGTTAAGCCTCTTCTAAAAATGTGGCTTCTTGTTGTTTTAGTCTCAAACGAACAACCAACAGCCATAACAATTGTTACAGTACTTTAATAATGAGGCCAAATGGGTATAGTAACTGTAATAATGATGTTGTTTTGCTATTGTTGTTGTTGTATTTTTTTTGATAATGAGCGGAAATATATACACAAAGAAAAGAAAGTATGAAAATATGGTGTGACCATATTTAAGGGGAGGTAAATAAAAAAAATTGGCAAAGTCATATAAAGAGGGGTATTGAAAATCTGATTATGACCCCAAAAAGTATGCAATATATATAAGAGAAAAAGAAAACATAAAAATTTAAGAAATTGAAATTAGTTAGGAGAAGAAAAATATAACACATTTGTATAATTTCAAAAATGCATAAAATGTAAAAATCAATGCATGTGCGATGCATACTTTTAGGGCGATAATATTAATCAGCTGATCAAATGTTTTAAAATAAAGATAAGAAAAATTAAAAAAATGTAGTGCATACTTTTAGGTATTCATTGTAATTTTTATAAACTCCACCAGAAGGTTGAGTTTAACTAAAAATATAAAAGGTTCAATGTAGTTTTGATAGACCTACATTGTCTGGTGTATACTTTTAGACATTCAGTGTAATTTTTTTAACTTCTCCGACAGATGTGGGGGTGTCTTGCCATCTGTAGTTGAGATTATCTCTACAAGCACGATAAAAAAATAGATGTAAGTTTAAGGACCACTGAAGAAGTGCCATATTGACCCAACCTTTCGAGACGGGTGGGGATTCAAACTCAAATTCCGAGTCGGAACGCCATGATACGAATAATACAACCGTTTTAGAATGTGGTGGGAGCAAAGAGGCTGGTAAGATGGTAGAGGAAGCGACAAAAAGGGGCACTAAGGCAGAGAATTGTCAGAATGTACCGCGTGAACTTCCCTCTACTTCCACGGAAGCCATGAATTAGGATTAGATCCAACCTAAAGCCAAAAGAGATTATCACGAGAATCCATCGACGTAGGACGGCGAAACTGGCTCTAATATTAGCTAGCCGAGCGCTGTATCAAAATCTTCCCTTTTTCTATACAAAAATTATTAATTTCTCCAGTTCTATAGTAAAAATTTCATTTAATACCATATGCTTATATAAATTTACCAGGGAATGAATCTTTTCACATATTATGGTTGTTGCCTTCAATTGGCTCATTAAATTCTATACTTTTATAGCCTACAGTTAGGCATTAATGGGAAAATTCGATTACTTACAGCTGAATACATTTGAAAATACTGATTCTTCTTGTTCGCAAACGAGCAAGAAATTTTCGACCGAGAAAAAAATGTTTTTAATTACCTGAAAGAAGACAAGAAGAAAAAATGTGTTATTAGTAATTAATTTTGTAGTTCAGTTATAATAGTTTCAATAAATAATAGTATGTTTTTAAATTCTACTATAAAAATGTACGATATGTTCCGTTAATTATAAACATTAAACAGCTTCCTTACATTCTAATATATTCTAATTAATTCGAAATCAACAGTACACTTGGGGATAACACAACATAGGAATGACAGGCGATAGCGCCACCCAGAAGAAAATGAAAACATTAAATAAGCAAGGACACCAACCACTGAACAAAATTACTATTACAAACCATATGCTGCCATGATAAGTAACAGGAGAAAAAGGAGTATTTCTGTATCTAAAATATTTACTAAATTTAAAAAATTGCGGAATATTTCTTATTTTGAAAATGTAGTATTATGACAATTTTCTGCAAGATATCGACGCCTCCGAACCATAGTATGCTAAGTCGACTTAGCATGTTTTAAAGTTCTTTACGTTTTTAGATACTACGGTCCTTAATTTAAATTCTCTGAAATTTTTGTAATCATCGGCCAATCCAAACCAAAGTTATAAGCAAAAATGTACTTAGCATGGCACGTGAGGTATAAGAACCTTCCATACTTTGAGAGCTTCTACTGAAAAACTCACTTTTCAGACTTAGCATACTATTCTTCGGAGGCGTCGATATTAAAGCCTTTGATTATTAGGAAATGATATAATATTGTGAACCTAAATGTATGCTATATATTTTCGAAAAGAAATATGTTTTTATCAATACCACAAGAATTTAAAAATAAATAATAAAAACAATTAAAAGTATATTAAAGTTGTTTTAAATAAATTATATAATTTTGTGAACTTAAAAATATGCTAAATCCTTCTGAAACCCGACAGTACCTAAAAGTATGCCACATAAATTTAAAATTGTATTAAATGACACTATACATCATAAAATCGAAGATTACCTATTTAAATTTAAAACTAGTTGGCAAGTTAGTGTCTCAGAAGACCATTGACAAAGTTTTAACCTAAAAGTAGGCACCAATTTACATTTTTTCTAAAGTTTTTTGGTAATCAAATTAATGATAAGGGTACATTTTTTTAATGAAATTTTTAAATTTTTTAAATGAAAATTTAATAAAATGAATTGGATAATGCCACCTTAATTCAATTCAAGACATATTGAAGTTCTATTACTTGATTACTATATAATATTGTGAACCTCAAGGTATGCAATATTTTTTGGATATGAAACAATGGTTTTAAAAATCCACAGAAAATTTCAAATCTAAACAAATTTAAACTTGATGATCCACAAAATTATTAAAAGTAAAGATTAAACGATTAGTGAACAAACTATTTGGCACTCATGCCAGTGACATATTGTCAGCCTAGAAGTATGCACTACTTAATATTTCTTAATTTCATATTAAATTCTGATATGTGAAAAAGATGTGGCCATTGTTCGATAAAAACCATATTAAAGTATTTTTATTATTATTGTTAAATTATATAATTTTTTAACCTAAAAGTATGTTAAAATTTTTTGGCTAAAGTGAAATAATCCCTTAAACTATGCCACAAGAATTTAAATATTTAATTTAATGAGCCAGATAAATTATTGAAGGTAGAAAAATGCTTAGTGGGCATACTACTTGCCATTCGGGAGCCACAGATAGTCATAACCATCATTTTAGCCTAAATACATACACCTAATTAATATTTGTTGTCTTAGTTTTCCATATAAACAATAGAGGTAGCACTTCAAATTAAATATCACTAACTGGAAAAGGGACCACTATTCAATTCAAAACGTAAAAAGTATGCTATATATTTCAGAAATAAAACAATTCCTTAATGTATGCCATAGAATATTTAAATTGTAATTTAATGGTCATATAAATTTTCAAAGCTTACTGGCAAAACTATTTGGCATTCTTGGTGCCTCAGGAAGTCATTGTTATAATTTCAGCCTAAAAATATACACCAATTAATATTTGTTCACTTACTTTTAAATTAAAATCATAGGAATATCACTTCAAATTAAATTGGACTAACTGAAAAACAGATCACTTTTCAATTGAAAACTTCAACAATTTTCATTATATAATTATTTTGTAGGCCTTAAAGTATACTATATTTTTATTGAATTAAAAACATATCTTAAAGTATACCACAGGATATTTAAAATTTAATTTAATGGCCCATATAAATTATAAAAGGTATATAAAATGCTTAGTGGTAGCTATTTGGCATTCCTGCTGCCTCCAAAAGCCATTCAGCCTTAAAGTATACACCAATTAATATATTTTGTCTTAGTATTAATGTTTTCACATCACATCCCCCAAAAAATTCCTATAACCATCATTTCAAATTAAATTCCACTTACTTCCAACCAAAAAAGGGTCATTAGTAGTTCTTCAAAAAAAAAAAAAAAAAAAACTATTTGTATGTAAATGAGCTAAGCTCCGATCATCATAACTGAGACTGGACAGATGATGCTTAAGTGGAGAACTCAAAATTTATTAATAACAAAAATATTTCTTCTTCAAAATGTGTTTAATAAAAATCAATTTCTTCTTTGGGTTTTACTTTTTTCGGTTATCTACTTTCAATGCAGAATAGGAATTTTTTATCTCTCTTCCTTCTGTTTCTTCATAAAGCATAAAATTAGTCTTAGAAAAGTAGTAGAACTTTTCATTATTATTACTTTTTTCGGTGTGTGTGTGTGTGTGTGTGTGTTCTCCTTTGTGCTGTCCTGCTAACCTATTCATTCCAATGGACCAACAATAGAGAACACACAAAGCAATAACTAGAAATAACGAAAAGCATAGAAGGAGGATATTATGGATAGCCCCCTGCTGCTGCTGCTGATGTAGCTTCTGATTCACCCTTCCTCCCTCTCTCCCTCCTCTTTTGTATTCAATGGCTGGCCTCTATTAATAAATATTTATGCAAATTAAGCTACGGATGACCATTAGAGGTATGGAGATTTTTTTGTTTTCAGTTTGCCTTTGAACTATCAAGACAAAAAGGTAGCCTGTTAGAAACTTCATAGAGCCAGTTGCTTTTGTTGTCGTTGTTGTTTTTAGAGTGATAAAGTAGAGCATAAAAAGCTTAACAAGAAGCAAAAAAATACCCTTAAGATAAATTCAACAAAAAATACCAAAAACTATGCCTTCCAGAAAAGCAAATATCCTTGCTTCCTTTCCCCCCAATAGTTTTTCGGTAGAGTATAGAATTTCAACATATTGCACAAATTATGCAGATTAAAGGGTCAGCTGGCGGCTACTACGGCAGAAGGCAAACACGATGAAGAAACCTAAACTCTGAGCATGACAGACAAACATAACTTCCGCACAGACAGCCTGTTATCCAGCCAGGCAGCCATCCTCACCATGCCTTGCGTATGTAAATTTCTTTAGATGTTTCGGTTTAAAGCCAGGCGGTCGGTGGTCAAAGCCGTAGCTGCTGTAGGAAGTAAGAGATTTGTTTAGCCAAAGCACCTGGCTTTGCTGTTGTTCAACAATATGTTTGACACTTTGTGGTGTTGTTGTTGTTTTTGTTATTGTGCCCTGGCAGCTTTGTCCCTTCTCTCTACAAAGGTCCATTTCGTCCATCTGCCTCGTGTGTGTGTTTTTCAAACAAACATTATCCAGGGCACCAAAGATGCGAAAGCCAGCGACGAAGCAGAAGAGAATAAGTTTTAGCTCTTGTTCTTGTTGTTGTTTACAATCATTTACTTTTGCTTTCTTAGAAAACGTCCAACAGTTAGCTCTGGCTCCGACTACCCTTTGGCTATTTGTTCGAAAAAAAGAGGAAAACAAAAGTTGTAGTCGTACTTTTTGTTGTTGTTGCTGCTGCTATGCTTATACAGCGTCGAAGCATTCATTTAAGTCCAGTGTGTTAGAACAATATTGTGTTAAGCATCACAATGGCCACCATAACAGCATAAACAGCAACAGAAATAGCAGCCGCACCAACACCATCATCATCGACCTCTTCATCACAGGCTTTGTCAATAACCTTGTGTAAAAAGAGAGAGAGAGATAGAGTAGCCTACAGTAGGAGGTTAGCCTAGGGATGGAGGGAGTGCGTAACGATATAATTTTTGTTTTCTAAGAAATAATTATCTCAAAATTTCTTTAATCACTGATATGGAAGATCATGACTTTGGATATGCAAACAAGGATGACCTTGAGTAATCCAATCACGGATAATGATAGGGGGAGGATAAAGAAAATGCCGGGAGGATTTTTTTTATAATTTTTAAAGAACTTTTCCTGATGATTTTTTTCTAAAGAAATCAATCAATCTCAGTTCCTGAGGAATTTTTTTCTATAGAAAAAAATCGAACCTGGAATTTTTATTTTTTTCTATAGAAAAAATACACCCTCTGTGATTTCAATAGAAAAAATGCAACCTCAGCTGTAGTGGTATTGATACCCTTCACCACACTGTGGTACAGGGTATTATGTCTTTGTGCATATGTTTGTAACAGGCAAAAGGAATCGAGATAGACACAGGGTTCCTTTTGAGAATATGCATAGAATCACTTTCTGAGTCGATTTATGCATGTCCGTCCGTTCATCCGTCTGTCTGTCCATGTTAAATTGTAAACAAAGTACAGCTCGCATTTATGATCCGATTTGAATGAAACTTGGCACAGCTCATTTATTTGGCCCAAGGACGAAGCCTATTGAAATTGGGAAAAATCGTTTCAGATTTAGATATAGCTCCCATATATATTTTCGTCCGATTTAAGGTAAATGGTGCACCAAAGTCGCTGAAAATGATTGGATTTGCACGAATTTTGGGATAGCGTACTGAAAAAGGTCAAGAATAATGTGTGTTAAATTTCCTGAAAATCGGTCCAGATTTAGATATAGCTCCCATATATATTTTCGTCCAATTTAATGTAAATGGTGCACCAAAGTCCCTTAATATCTTTCGATTTGGACGAAATTTGGCACAGCGTAATGAATAAGGTATAGAATTCTGTGTGTTAAGTTTCTTGAAAATCGTTTCAGATTTAGATATAGCTCCCATATATATTTTTGTCCGATTTAATGTAAATGGTCCACCAAAGTCCCTAAATATCTTTCGATTTGCACGAAATTTGGCACCGCGTAAGGAATTAGGTCTAGAATGATGTGTGTAAAGTTTCCTGAAAATCGGTTCAGAATTAGATATAGCTCCCATATATATTTTCGTCCGATTTAATGTAAGTGGTGCACCAAAGTCCCTATATATCTTTCGATTTGCACGAAATTTAGCACAGCGTAATCAATTAGGTCTAGAATGATGTGTGTTAAGTTTCGTGAAAATCGGATCAGATTTAGAGCTTTAGATTTATAGCTCCCATAAATATTTTCGTCCGATTTAAGGTAAATGGTGTACCAAAGTCCCGTAATATCTTTCCGTTTGCGCGAAATTTCTCACAGCGTAATGAATTAGGTCTAGAATAATGTGTGTTAAGCTTCCTGAAATCGGTTCATATAGATAAAATTTCATTTTACTGGTCCTTTAAAAATGCGACGTCTGTTAGGATTCATCAGTTGAATATACCCAAAGTGGTGAAGGGTATCTTATAGTCGGGCCCTTCCGACTTTTCTATTTTCCTTACTGGGTTTTCTATAGAAAAAAATCGAACCTCAGCAACAGAGGTTAATCAGTTCCTAATGTATTTTTTTCTAAAGAAAAAAATTTAGTTTCTGAGGTATCTTTTCCATAGCAAAAATTGGACCTCAGTTTCTGAGAATTTTTTTCTGTAGAAAAAAATTGAATCTTTTTTCTATAGAAAAAATCAAACCTCAGTTCCTGATATTCAACCTCAGTTCTTGAGGTATTTTTTCTATAGAAAAAATCGAACCACAGTTAGTGAGGAAACGTTTTTCTATAGAAAAAAATCAACCGCAGATCTTGAGGATGTTTTTTCCATAGAAAAAACTAATTTCCTGGGGATCCGGGGTATTTTTTATGAGTTTTTCAGAACTTTTTATAGAAGAAAATAAACAAAGTTCCTAGTGAATTTGTTCTTTATAATAAATTTAACCTCCGTAACTGAGGATATATATAATAATGTTTTTAGAACATTAATTTTCTTACTCCAAATTAAAAAATAAAATCGATTTTCTTATGTCAATTTACCTTTAAATTTCCTTACAAAAAAATAAATAATTGCTGCTATCATTTACTTGCATTTCCAACAACAACACTTTTTGAACAAATATTTTCTTGCTTATTGGTTTTTTAGCCATACAACACCGCCCGCCTCCTTTCACTACCACACCCCCTTTGTGCATTGGCTGGTCGAAGCATATGCAACAAATAAAAGATTATTTCTTTTCAGTCAACATTTCATTTTGGTTTCCCATTTCTCTGCCTCAATCTCGAAAACCTATTACTGGTGGGTAGGTTGTACTTTTTCTATCAATATTTTTTTTCTTCAACCTCATCATCAGTATCAGTCAGTGATTGTGATCATCGTCATGATTGTGATATGGCTATTGTTGCAATTTTCAATATTACTGGAATTATTTTTTTTCTTCTACTTTTTCTCCCTACTCATTCTTTACTTAGTTCTGCAACATGGTAGCTAGTCAAGCTGAAGAGGAAGAAAACTGGAAAAAATCCATTAAATTCTACAACCACTAACTATGCTGGGGTTTATATATTTTTTACAATACAAACATATAACAACAACAACAATGACAACAATAAAGAAAAAGTATTTCGATTTATTTTCATAACAACAACAAAAAACCTTATTTTTCATGTGTATAGAATTTTCATATAAACATACAACTTGTATGATATCTCTTTGGTTGGGTGGGGGAAGGGGAAAGGGAAGAGATCCCTTTTTTATAGAAAAAAAAAATCTGAAAAAAATGTTGAATATCGAGTGGAATGTTTATTTGTGTTGTGACGACGAGATGTTTGAATGCTGAAGCTGAACAATTTTTATAATACACAAAAATTATGTGGAACAAAATGTGTATATAATTCTTCTGCTTGCAATATGACAACAACAACAACAAAAATAAACAGGACAATAAACCAGAAAACGGTTAAGGGATAAGAAAACAAGAAACAGCTCTTCAGGATGAAAGGGGGGTACAAAAAACTCAGATCGAAACGGAACTAGTGGACAAACAATTTTCAAACAATACGTTCAGTAAAAAAAGGAATTTCAACAATAAGGATGTCTTTTTTTGCCAAAAAAAAAAACACACACACAAACAACAATAAGAAGGACAACAGTCGTAGTCGAAAGCAACAGCATTTTCTAAACATGTGGTCCGGTATTTTTAGAATAGACCTTCTTCTAGTCGACATCTAAACAACCAAACGACCAACCAACAATTCTCATTGACATTCCTTGTAGTGGTAAGGATTTAAAGTCCTTGCTTGTTATGGTCACACGTACACCCCCATCTGCTCACATTTGTTCCCCATAAACAATAGACTTTATATAAAAAGGCCCAGAAAAATACAAAAAACAAAACAAAGAAATGGAATACCAAGACATAAATGGCACAACGGTAGTGGAGTAACCATCGAACATGCTTTGAGACCATATACAAACAAACATTTTTTTTTTCTAAAAATATAAATTTGATTTTTATGTAAATTTCAATTTTCAAACAATTTTCCCTTGGACTACAACCGAGGCTTGGGCCATAAATTTTTGAGCAAACAAGGAGGCAGGCAGGACCCATTCGTTGCGGGTGAGAGGAGAAACGCTGGTCAACACAAAGCTTATGAAGTTCCACAGTAAAGTAGTTTAGAAGAAAACAAATAAAAAGCCGCCCTAAGTTGTGGACGACATTGGTTATGACCACTAAGGCCATATTGGTTATACTACAAAAGCTCTTGATGAAGGATATAAAGATGGAGTGGGAAACAAAGTGAGGGGAAATGGGTAGAAATAATAATTAGGGTATTTCTTTACGGAAAAATAATCCTCTGAAATTAACAATATTTTTCTATACAAAAAAAAACAAAAAAAAAAATTCGAATAAATCTCAAGCTTTGCTTAAAAAAAAAATAATTTTTAAGGACCATCACAAGTTCCGATTAAAAAAAAAATGGTTTTTGCAGGACCATCACAAACGAGGATTAAAAAATATATTTTTTCAAAGGTTTTTCACAAGAATGTATTTAACCAGTAAGGAAAGTAGTAAAGACGGACGGGGCCGACTATATGATACCCTTCACCACTATGGGTATATTTAAAAGATGCATCCTAACAGAAGGGCCACTAACATGAAATTGGGTGGACTAAAATATGTTACTTTTATCTAAATGTGAGTCGATAAATGTGAACCGATCAATCCATAAACATGTCATTTGTTCGTTATAATGGGACAAAATTATGTAAATCGATTTAAAGCAAATATCAACCCGTTGAATGTTTGGAGCCCAATTAACACGAAGTCGGTTGGAAATATATATGGGTTATATCTTTAATTCTACACACCATTACGTCATTCTATTCTGAAAAAAACATAAAGAGTTTGGTGCACCATTTACTTAAAATCGGATGATAATAGATATGGAAGCTATATCCAAGTATGAACCGATTTCAACGAAACATGCCACAGGTTAGGTTGCATTAATTCCAGCACGTTTTGTTCCTAATGGACATATTTTGGGTCCATGGATCCCACTACATATCGGACGGAACTATATACGAGCTATATCTAAATACGTTATGAAAATGGGCCAAATATGGCTCTTAAAATCGGACAATTTTCAGGAAAGCTTACACACATCATTCTAGACTCAGCTCAGTATGCTATGTCAAATTTCGTACAAAATTAAAAATTAAAATTAAATCGGGCGAAAATATATATGGGAGCTATATCTAAATCTGAACCGATTTTTACGAAACTTAACACACATCATTCTAGACTTTATTCAGTACGCTATGCCAAATTTCGTGCAAATCGAAAGATATATAGGGACTTTGGTACACCGTTTATCTTATATCGGACGAAACTATATATGGGAGCTATATCTAAATCTGAACCAATTTTCAAGAAATTTTACACACATCATTCTAGGTACAACTAATTACGCTATGCCAAATTTCGTGGAAATCGAAAGATATCTAGGGGCTTTGGTGAACCATTTACATTAAATCGGTCGAACATATATATGGGAGCTATATCTAAATCTGAACCGATTTTCAAAAAATTTTACACACATCATTCTAGAATTAAGTCAATACGCTATGCCAAATTTCGTGAAAATAGAAAGATATATAGGGACTTCGGTGAACCATGACATTAAATCGGTCGAATATATATGGGAGCTATATCTAAATCTGAACTGATTTTCAAGAAATTTTACACACATTATTCTTGGCATAATTCATTACGCTATGCCAAAATTCGTGCAAATCGAATGATTTTCAGGGACTTTGGAGCACCATTTACCTAAAATCGGATGAAAATATATATGGGAGCTATATCTAAATCTGCACCGATTTTCTCCACTTTCAATAGGATTCGTCCTTGGACCAAACAAATGGGCTGTGCCAAATTTCATCCAATTCGGATCATAACTGCGACCTGTATTTTGCTCACAAAAATATATGGACGGACGGACAGACTTAGAAAGTGATTCTGTGCATATTCTCAAAAGAAACCATGTGTCTATCTCGGACCACCACAAGCGTGGATTGTTTTTAAATATTTTTTGGCCTCATCGTGGCACAATTGTTTTCAATTGAAATCACCAGCTGTTTATCTCGCCTAAAAATATGCTATACACACAGTTCCCTTGATCATTAAAACTCTTTATTTTTTTTATCAGCTGTTTAATTGCGCTTGGAAATATGCCACATTTTTCTCAATAGGAATTTTTTTTAGAGAACATTAGTAAAATATTCTGCACTTTTAAAAAGACTATTTTAAAGTTTCACCGAAACACACAAATTTCTAATGCTACTCTTTGAAAATTATCAGCTGTATATCACACCTAAAAATATGCAACACACACAGTGCCACTAATCATTGTAACACTTTATTAATTTATCAGCTGTTTGTGTGTGCCTGAAAATATGTCACTAATCACTCAAACTTAATATTTTTTTTGAATTGTGAGGTATTTTGAATTTCTCTGTGACAAATTCTCCTCCTAAAAATATGCCACGTGCTTTAAAGTAATTTCATGATTACTGTATTATTACCTTCCATTTAACTTTATTTCATTTCACTTTTTTTTTTTTTTGAAAATCATTAAGGCAAAACAAATGTAAAGAAACAAATAAAAGAAAACAAATTTCCCAAGAAGTCCACCCAGTTTTTTTCTTCTTCAATTTAATAAGTCATTGCTTCCTGGTATTCTATTTACTTTTGTTGCTTACCTTTGAACATTTATACCCCATCCACAACAAAATATTCTTAAAAGAAATACTGTCAAATCATTTTTTTTTCTTACATTTCCTCCTCCCCATTCCAACTCCAGGAACACTCCTTGAATGAAAACACTCCCCGTTTTTCGTTTTTTCGATGTGACACTCCTTAATGTCGTTTTACACATTTTAATATCCCTTTCAACAGCTTATAAAATTTCCCCACCGGTTTACATCGTCCAACCCTACAGTTCGGTTAGCTTTTTATATTTCATTTACATCACTTTTTGGGGATGTGACACGTTCGCACACACACACACACATACCTATCTCGAAAGATAGGAGGGAAGGCTTTCTGGTGAGCTTGAGATATGTACGGCATAATGGCAATGGCATGCTTTAATACGAATTTGCCTAAACTTGACACAAATTCCAAAGCGTGTGTCAGTCAGGTCGTTTTGATTAAAAACACATTAAGAATTGCCATTTATGGCACATTATAAAATTGAGATGGGATAAAAAAGCCGTCCCATATCTTGACGCGGGACACACTTCCTTGGAAAAAACAAAAGAAAAACTTTTGCCCATTTGCCGAATAAAGCTTCAAGTCGCCGTCATCTACCGTTAATAATCATTATGTTAATGTTGATGAAATGATGTCCTACCCCTGAGGGAAGGTCAGGTCATTGTCTTTAGCACCCCAAAACAGAAGAAAACTACAGATTTTCAAAACAACAACACGAAAAAAATTAACATAAATTTAACACTAATACAATTTATAGACCGGAGGTCCCCTTAAGTTCAGGAAAAATATTTATTTGTTTACCGCTCAAAACAAGGGGATCATAAATAAGCACGGTAAATAAATAGGGAAATTTTATAAAACTAAATAATTATCATTAACATAAATAATGCGGAAGCAATTGGAAACAAAGGCTGGCAGAATGAACGTGTGGCCTAAGTTCGAAACCAAAAACAAAAAATCTCAAATTCCTGAAAAACAATTCTCTTTTGGGATATCCCTAATAAGATTCGCTTAACAACAGCAACAACAAAGGCAATGTAATCCCAACCAAAAAAAGTTTAACAGCTTTTTATTACTGCCGCCACCGAAACTTATGAATTTATCACCTTTTTTTGTTAGGCTCATCATTTGGTTTTGTTGCTGTTGTTAAGGTTAAAGGTTAACTTGACGACAACAATGAAAACTGGCAAAAGACACACAGTCAAGCGAAACGAACCGACCGACCGAACAAACAAACAGAAAAAATACTCCGAGATTGTAATCCCAACAATAATAATACCTTGAAGTTTGCAGGCTCATCAGCCGCATACCGTAATGGGACACACGGAAGGACATTTGTACCGAATGCCAGTCAGTCAGACAGACAAACAGCAGATAACCACTTGAAATAGAACTTAGACTGTCATTCCATGTGCCACAATAAAAAAAAAATATGAAAAGGGGAAGGAAGTGAAAATGTGGTATTCTCATTGTGGTGTTATCTCCATAAGATATTGTCAACAAACACATTCGCGCGCGCACACACACACAGACACAAATACTCCTGCACATATACGCACAGGGAAATATGCAAACATTTTTGTCTTAAACCTATTATGTGGTAGGTTAAAGAGGCTCCGGATGGTAAAGAGGATGGGGTGAACAGTGGTTAGGGGAAAGGATTAAAAAAAATAAATAAAAATTGTTAAGAAGCTGCCTTAAAATAGGCAACATTTTTTTATTTGTACACAAATTATATTACCAGTCCCCTAACGGCAGCGTCACCTGGCGGCAAATATGATAAATATGGATAATCATGCTGATTTTTCAACAACCTGAACCTCGAGGAAACATATTCACACAGCATAAGGTTTTAATACGCAGCCAACAGTCCAAACTGGATATCGTTAAGGGAAGGATTCTTTTTTAAAGACTAAAAAAAAAATTGTCAAGAACCAGACAATTCGAAAAGACAGCCTTAAAATATGAAACGTTTTTTTATTTTATATGTACTATTTTAATTTATTTATTTAATATGGAAGATCAAGCCAATAGCTTAACCAGCTTAACCTCGAGGAAACAGATTCACGCGCTGCTACAAGCACGCAGCCAGCAGCCCAAACTGGATATGGTTAAGGTAGGGATACTTTTTTTTAAAGCCTTAAAAAATTGTCAACAACCAGCCTTACAGTAGGCAAGGTTTTTTATTTGTATATAAATTATATTGTAAATCATGTATGAGGGCGTCACCTGCCGGCGGATAGGGGAAAAGGATGATCATGCTAATCTATTACCAATCTGTCGAATTTCAAGGAAATTTCCCACCATTAGGGTTTTAATACACGCAGACGAAAGCTGAATATGAGGGTGATCCTCAAAAAAATTATGGACCAAGTTTTGACATTGAAATTACGGTATTGACCTAAATACCAGTTATCGGCAAGTGTCAATGTATCCTACATACAGCCAATGTGCAATATAAGTTAAAGGCCCAACCATCTGAGGCAAATGGCGACTCGAAATTAAACTCTGAGTCGAAAAATGAACAGCCTTGAAGTAGGCAACGTATACATTTTTTATTATAAGTCCTGTAATAGGGGGGCGTCACCTAGCGGCGGATAGGAGAAAATGTCGATGATCATTCTAATCTGTTACCAATCAGTTGAACTTCGAGGAAAAAGGTTCACACACCAATATGATTTTAACCGCTGTGGACCTGAAGTTGACTATGGCACTTACAGTAGAGGGTACTGCTACAAGCACGCATCCAAAACTAGATATAAGTTCAAGAATCAACCCTCGTGAGGCAGACAGCGACTCGAACTCAAACCTTAAATCGGAAAATAAAGATAAACTTGTCGGAAAAGTGAAAATTCAGATACGATAGTGGAAGAAGTGAGCTCTCGATAATGGCCAATGCCAAATATTGTTCAAGATCGCGACATCGAATGTCTAAGACGTGAAGAAGCAAATACGATAGGGGAAGAAGTGAGCTCACAAAATGTTTCCAGGATTAACGCGACAATCGGAAAAGTACGGAAGATAGATATAACCGAGCATAACCCTGTCTTGGCATCTATAGTCGAGGAACTGACATCTATAGACTAGGAACTGGGTGTGAGTTCAAGATCCACCAGGGAATAGTAATATCGACCATCCGAACTCATACTTCTAGTCAAAAAAACCAAGCTAAAACCGTAGAATATCGGAGGAGTGAAGGGGTAGATAATGACATGAAGAAATAGGGCTCTCATCAAGAAAGAGAAAGCTATCTGAGACCCAGAGGCGAAAATTAAACATCATAAAGCTAAAACTTGGAAACGCATAGCAGATGGACAACGGTGACCTTCCATGCACTTCTAAGAAGCGACATAAGTGTCTTCGAATGTCGGAGTTGTGAAAATCGAAAAATATTGAAGATTGATAACCGTGACCTTCCCAAATTCGAAAACGTGGAGAAGACCTATATAAGCTGCTACTTTTACGAGGACTATCAATGAACATCATAACCTCAGAAGCTAGAGAGCCAAGAATCTATCAGCACACAGCTGGCTCTAATACTAAGAAGACGAACAAAACTTCGGAATATTCCTTAAAGTCGTAATCAGGAAAACGTGGAATGTACGAAGGGAGAATATGACAGCAAACACTAGTATGGAGACGCCATCGTACAATAAAGAGACGAGGAAGTACTAAAGACGAGTTCGACGAGCCCAGTGAATCCGACAAGCTGAGTAAAGATACAGAGAACCAAAAAAATTTTTTTTTAATCATCTTCCGAAGAGATGAATCACTTTTCTCGAACATTGAAATTATTGAGAGGGTAGAATGTTTGGTGGCTACCAATGTCGTAAGATGTCGTGGTCACTATTGCTCTTTTTTCCCTTTCAGTGATTGTTCCTATGTAGATAGCCTTGGCTGGGCAGAGACTGTCTGTGGGTAAACGTCTCGAACTGTTTCGGGTTCTACTGATAATAGCTTCGGCTATGAACCCGACCGCAGGTATTTGCAAGGTTTTTACCGCATTTCCCATCCAAAGTGGTTTCACTTAGGCATTCATGGTTCCTGCTGAGAGAAAATTACCTCTGCAAAAAATTTGCAACATAGGACCATATTTGGACACTGACCTCATATACACTTCCTGTGCCCTTTTCTATACGTTACATGTTTTAGCCAAATTATCCCAACGGCAAGGTTGTAATTGGGTATTTCGGGTATTGGATGGCGACAAACGCCCTTGCCGAAAATTTGTCATATAGGTCCGTTCTTTGGCATTTTGAAACTATTAATCGATTATTAAATATTTCCTCCAAGAAAATTTTCCATACAGGTCCATGTTTTTGAATATTAATACCTATTTTGAAATTCTCCTAAAACTATGCACCATTTTTTATACTATTTTTTTTTTTAATTAATTAAATTTGTTTTAACCACTGTTCCATCACCACCTGTATTAGATACTGCCTAAGAGGCCCCTTTAAAAAACCTCACATACGCACACACACACACACCTTAAGCTATCCCATTAGGGGGATATGATGATAATATGATATGCTCAAGTTCAAAATTATTGTCATTCTTTTGTAAAGTGGCAAAGAATGGTAGCAAAAAAAACAAATAAGGGAATTGTGAAGGAGGGATTAGAGGCAGGAGACAATGAAAACAGTGAAATAAAGTTTAAACGTTGGGGAATTTTTCGCTATATTTATATATGTATACACGCCCATATCACAATATGTGACAGGGGAATAAATACAAGAAAATGAGAAAGGCAAAAAAAAAAAAAAAAAAAAAAAATACCGAACTGACAACCTGAAAGCAGCAACACAATAAACAAATTTGTGTTCTTCAATAAGGACATTTGTGTTTTTTCTGCCTTTCTTCTTTCTTTCAGAACGTTGGTATTTTGCACTTCAACTTCGGTTTGTTGTTCCCTTTGCATTTCTAAATCTTATTGTTTTCAGTTATCCTTTACAAGAATGGCGGAGGGGGTTGGAGGACAGAGAAAGGTGTTTTTAGGAGTTGGGGGAAAAGAAAGTGTCAAGAAAAAAATGCAGAAAAAATATTATTTGTTTTTCTTTTTGTTGTTGCTGCTCCTGTTTGTTAACTGTAAAGTGTCATCCCTTTTTTGTTGTTGCTTTATATATATTTGAAGGCAACACAAGACAGAAGACGACGCATTGTCACGGTGCACATTGTCTTCTTTGGAAAAATGAATAAAAAAATACAAGAACAACAAAAGCGACACAGAAATGTGAAAATGAAAAGGATATGGATACACTTACTTAGAAATGCAAACATACAGACACATACAGCGACACACACGTGAACATTGACACTCATTCACAGTCATTCACACAGACACTCATTCACATATATGTATATGGTGGGGATATAACAAATTGTTATGGTAACCATATCCAAACAGGGACCCTCTCACACACACACACCTACTCCCAGACAAGTTAAAAGGGGTTTTTTATTATTATTCTTTCACATGACACCCATACCCTTTATTTCGCATTCACATGACACCCATACCCTTTATTTCGCATTACGCTTCGAACACATACGGGACACTCGTAAGTGTAACTGGTCCTTGATGTTAAGCAAATAAAGCGGAATGGGGACTGGGGGGATTTTTATTTTAAATTGGCAGGATGAGTATCCCCAAGGAGTCGACAACGATGACGATACATGGATATATACTTTTGTAATATCTTTTTGTATCGAAAAGTAAACAATTTGTTCATTTTATTTTTTTGTTCTTTGCATTCTATGGAGTATACAATTGTTGGATGGGAGGGCAGCATGAAAGGACTTGTTTCTATAAGTACGTATGTACCACATTCCTTTTTCAAGGGGAAAAATTGTATCAAGATTATTCGTTTTGAAATTATGCTTGAATTAATACGATTTTTTCTGGACAGAAGGAGAATGAATATCCGTACTTGTCCAGTACTTGTCCAGATTCTCTTTACCGTGGGTTATGTTGTGATGTTGAGCTTTCAATTGTGGCCTCTAGATCGACTTGAGAAAAAAATTAAGTTTTCGGTCCACTTCATTCCAATTTTATTATCTGATCATCCCCGAAAATTAGAGGCATTGTCCTTGACCATAACTAGAACCTCATGGATCATTTCAAAGCGATCAGCGCTATATTTCCGCCCTCTAGTGGGGTAATGGGTTACTAAATAATATCTGAATATGTAAGCACCCGTAAATATTTAAGTGTAACTCCCGCATCCGAGTACATACGACAACTAAATTGGTATCAATTTAAAGGTCAACAACTCATTTTGGATACACTATCAACTTCTCGGCTCTAAGTCCTTCAGGGGTAAATATATACGCTATATAATAAGTTTTTTTTTGTCATTTTTTACACAAAAGTCAGGGTCCATTTGACCCGCTAAATATTGACCGATCTTTATCAAAATAGGCATGCTTATTCTTTAGCCCAATCCGCTTCTCCATGTAAAAATTCGAGATGTTTGGGCCATAATTGCGGCCTTTGGAGCGACCAGAAAAAGCGACAAAAATTAAGTATTTGGTCCATTTCATCCCCTAAATATTAACCGATCTTTACCAAAAACAATAGGGGTCTTCATTGGCCAGAACCCATCCTACATGCAAAATTTCGTGATGATTGGTCCATAACTGTGGCCTGTATGGTGTTTACAAATTATAATGGAACAGACGGACGGACGAACACATATGTCTAGATCGACTCAGCTAGTCGAGATATGACGATCGGTATACTTAAAGGTGGGTCTAGGACCAATATTTCGCGGCGTTACAAACTTTTGGGGCTGCACAAAGCTATAATACCCTGACAACATAATTGTGTAGGTTATAAAAATCCGATCTAAAAATATTTGAAACGACCGAGCAATTGAATAGCCTATAAATATAGTTTTTAAAATCTCCACGTTATTTAAGGATCCGAAAAAAAACTATAGAAAGTACATTCGTAGTAGATTGGACATTTTAAAGTGGGACATTTAAAAATGTTCAGATTTGGATATAGCTCTGACTGATTATTCCGATATTTGTCCGATTTCATATAAAAGGTTCACCAAAGACCCATTTTTTCCGATTGACGCCGAATTTTGCACAGCATATTGAAATGTGTCTAGAATTATGTTTGTCTAGTTTTGTGAGTAGCGGTTCAGACTTACATATAGCTCCCGTATATATTTTTCCTCCGAATTTATGAAAATTATGCGCCAAAGAATCTACGTTTTAAATGACACGGAATTTAGCTTAGAGTACTGAATTAGCTCTAGAATTTTGTCAAGTTTCATTTAAATCGTTTGGGGTTTATATGTGGTTACCACATAGTATTTGAGGTACAATGTTTGCCTAAGAGTGTAGCGATTGTCCAGTTAAAATTCAATTCAACCGATGAAAATAAAAAGTTTTTCTAATGTTTTTTTTTTTCTATAATAAATATTCATCCTCATTAAATGTTCCTTTTGAAATCTGTTACATATTCCTTAACGTGGTTTCCCAAACTTAAGAAAAAATAATAAATTTCTTTTTACCAAAGAATGTCAAGGTTGTTGTTGTTGTTCTTGTTATTATTACAATTTTCACACACCGTTAAATGTTCAATTTCTGGCAATATTACCTTAACGTTTATTTACCCACATACACCCAAATCCACACACACACACACCCAACCAACCAAAAACGAAATAAAAATTTATATCCTGTCAATTTTACCAGAATGCCGGAAAATGAAAATGTATTGTATTGATTTTAAGTGAAGGAGAAAAAAACCCCGCCAAAAGTAATGAAAAAACCCGAAGTCTACAAAACTCAATCAATAAAAAAGAAAATGAAAATTGTTCTGATTTGCTAGAAGGTAATTTAAAGGATTTCTTTCTTACGCCATTATGGCAGTTTCATGGTAGGCTTCACGGTGTTGATGGTGGGGTCAGGGCTGGGGTTTTCAGCCAATAACTTTCTGTGCAATAATCAATACTAAAGTTAAATAGTCTTAGAGGCAGACTAAACAGTAATGAAAATTTTTCAAAAGACCACAAACAGAAAACGAACACTGGCAACACCAACAATACAGATTGTGGTAACAACAATGTTTTCAGTTCGCTTTTTCCTATTATGTTTATATATATGTATATATAAGTTTTTTTATGAAGGATCTATGTTAACTTCTTTTTGAGGCCTTTAAGTTTTTGTTGTTGTTGCCTATTACTTTTACTTTATAACCGAATCTCACTCTCAGTGTGACACCAACAAAGTGACTTAGCACAAAAGTGTAAATATAAGGCGTGATGCCAGTCACTAAGCCACACAGCCAGGCTGCTGTAATATGTGTCTGAGGGTGTGTGTGTTCTCTTTGTATTTAGTGGTATTGTTGACAGCAATTTGACAAGCAGTCAAGCATGCCAGCAGCAAATTAAAGCCTAAAACTGGCAGGAAGGCTGTCTGAATGACTGGCGGTGTTATAAGGATGAAATTTGTAAAAAAAAGAAAAAGCGTAATATTAAAAATTCTGCAAGGAAGGGATAAAAACGGATGGGGTCCATTATACAGGACAATTATATGGGGACTTTATGGGCCTATAATGATTATTTTCTCCACAAATGTATGTCAGCTTCAGAAAACTCGTAATATCATGTAATATACACTTCGGCGAGAGGGCAGTGTCAAAACATGGACCTATCTACAGGATAGAAATTATAATATACGAAAAGGATATATAGGGAATTTGGATATATGTATATGTACTTTGGTGTACCATTTACATAAAATCGGACGAAAATATATATGGGAGCTATATTCAAATCTGAACTGATTTTCACGAATCTTAACACTCATCGTTCTAGACTCAATTCAGTACGCTTTGCCAAATTTCGTGCAATTCGAAGGATATAAAGGGACTTTGGTTCACTATTTACCTAAAATCGGACGAAAATATATATGTGAGCTATATCTAAATCTGAAACGATTTTCACGAAATTCTAGAAAATGTATCCCCTTATTTGTCATTGTCGAAGATTTTAATTCCAAAATCCTTTCATTGCATCCCTTTCTTTTCCATAACTGTTCATTTCCCTTATGTAAATTGTTTTTGCAAAAAATAACACGAAAGGATTCTCCGAACAGCATGATATCCTGTTCTGCCAAAAAAAAACATGATTTTCAATTCCATATCAAAGAAAACAAATTCAACAATTAATATTAAACACCCCTTGCAAAGTGATTTCTTGACGCCAACGAAAAAAAAAAATAAAAATAAATCTCTAATGGTGGCCACAGTGTCAATACACCAATACATGTCTACGATGTGTGTGTGTGTGAACATATTGATTCTTTTGGGATTTATGGTATTTATTTATATCGTGTTGTTTTTTTGTTAAATGCGCATAAATGTCACTTGTCACAGCGTGTGGTAGGCGTGTAACACAATTCAGCCATTTTCTATATCCGGACTTTGGCAATCATTATGGGAATTTCATTGTCAAAAAGAGCGGTGGGAAGGGCGAATGGGTGCCTTGAGGGGGGTTATCAACTGCTATAGCCTTCTATTACCTTTAAGCAAGAAGTGTGGATTTTTTTTCGTTTATCTGTGTGTGTGAATTTCCCCCTGCCGACAATGTTACCCCCTTCCCCTCTTTAACCAAATTGATTTCAATGATTTTTCGTATAGATTTTCATTTTCCTCAATTTATTTCCTTTCATGATTTTTTCGTATTCGTCCTTACACAAATACTTGGCTGCTTGTTGTATGTATGTGTGTGTGTGTCTTGTATATATTTTCTCTGCCATGATTTAATAAATGTTCGTATTGCTGTTAAATTAAGTGGAAATAGTATATGTATTGCTTATTGATTTCCATGATATCACTGACTGCTTGGATGGCAGGCAGGCTGGCTGACTGGCTGCTCTTGGCTGGGATTGTGTGCATGGCTCCAAGGGCCACTGCCGCCATAACTATAGCCCTAGCCAAACCATGAGCCAGCCAAAAACCAGGCCATGACGACAATAATGCCGATATTGATGATGACGACTGGTTGCCTGGCTGGCTGGCTGAGGAAGCCAACAGATGATGCGGATACGGAAGTTGGCAATGAGCAAGAAAATGTTAAAAATTGACAAGTAGTAAACGGAAATCATTTACTTTATTTGTGGGCTGGCCAGCAAGAACACAGATAAATATATTTTTTGCGATACAAAGCAAATGGGGATAATATTTGGAATGGGAGGGAGATTCAACTTTTATTAAAAAATCATAAATTTAATAAAATATAACAATTAACGAATATATCTTTTATAGAAAAATTGAATGAATTAATTTTCAATAGAAAACAAATCTTTGGAAACTCCAGAAGGAATTTGGCAGAAGAAAAAAATCAGAAGAATTTTCCTATATAGAAAAAGGTGCATCGGATGAATTTTTTATACAGAAAACGATTCGTCGGATAAAGTTTACTATACAGCAAAAATTACCAAATCTATGATAGTTGTTGAAAAAAAATGAAAAAAATCTACGCCTGTATCACAGTATGATATAGGGTATAAACAATTCACCGGAGGATTTTTCTATCGGAAAAAAATTCCTCACCTAATTTTTGTTCTTCACACCTCCAATCACCCTAAAATATATGTTACGATCGAATTAGTTACATCCAAAAAAAAAAATGGCTCATGTTTTCAAAGCAACCATAGAAAATTTCTGCTGCTGTTGTCGTCGTATGTTGGCCTCATATCCAAATTAGAGGCCAAAAGGCAAATTATGTTGTACGAATGTTGATTTTTAGCTTACAGCTCGCTTTGCCAAATAGTATTTATGCATGTGACAGGTGTTTCCCAACAAACAGCAACACTGCCGCCACCACCACGAACTACAACAACAACTACCACAATGTTCGCTTTGAAAACATAGCCCATACCAAAGAGAATCTTTCGAACGTTGTGTGTTGTGTCGAAAAACCCAGAAAAAAGGTCATTTTGAACAAATATTGTATTACATGTATTTCTGGTTTCTGGTAGTGAGCGGTGCCCCCCTACACCGCACTTACATCCAAATCAAGGTGTTTTTGGGGTGTTAGAAACCCAACGTGGAAGAGGACAACAATCATCAGCGGTTGTTGTTGTTGCTCGGTTCGGTGTGAGACTCTGTTAGTAGGACATGCGTATGATTCAATAAGTATTTAAGCGGATAATAGAAGTTCGTTCCCCCCAACATAGCTTGGTGTGCTATCTAATGCGGGGGGTAAAGGTAACAAAGTACCTAAAAGTGTCATGTAAACTACAATAACAGCAACAACAACAAAACACAAGCGGAATGGCTGGCAGGCTGACAGCGCCCGGCTTCGCTTGACTTGGTTGGGGGTTGAAATGCCCTCTTAGGTCGGTTTACCACCACTGGATTGTGTTGTCGATCTTTGCGTTGTTGTTGTTACCCATTTTCGTTTCGTTTTTTTTCCATTTTTCGGTTCATTCTTTTAGTCATTATTTCATTATTGCTTTAAATTGGATTACAAAGCCAATAATTTGTGTATCGGCATGCCGTTTGATGGCAGCAGCAGTATTGAGTCTAGGAAAATGTTATAGTTCGTTGCTCGGTTGGTGTTGGAATGGTGTCACTTTTAAATCTAAACAAGGCATTCGTCTTTTTTCGATTTTTTTTTTGCTGTGAAATCAAATGGAATGACATGAAATGAAGTGGCATCTATATTAATTGGCTTACTTAGAAGAGAAGCAACCAAAAAAGTAAACTCGATACCACATAGGAGGTTAAGTTAAGTTTACAAAGGGACAAACAGATGATTTTTGTTGTTGTTAAATCTCCCCCTGCAAAGGGACTGCTAAATTCCTAGAAAGTTTCATGTTACAAGACGGAAGTGAATTGACTGACTGCCTTTTTTTCCACAAAAAGCAAAACATAAACGGATGACATCATTGATTCCGTTTTTGTTGTTGTAGTAACTTTTGCAGATAATATTTAAGAAGGAATTAAATTTCATAAATATGGTAGAGATTTATTTTTTCAAAGGAGAGAAGAAAAAAGAAAGAAATCAGTGAAGACAATGGGCAGATATATGGCAGGGGAAGATTTTATGTTGTTAATTGTGGAAAGGTGGGAATTAAATTTCATAAAAAATATTCCAATAAATTGTTTTCATATTAAAAATGCATTCGCTAAATCGTTTTCTAGATAGAAGAAGTTATTTTTTTTCTGTTCGTTAGTGAAGGAGGGGTTTTGTGAGAAGAAAATTTTAGTGAAAATGTTATTCAGAAGACCTTCTGGAAACCTGACCTTTACGTTTTCTGATTCATTTCTGTTCTTTAGTGAAGGTACCCTCTGTTCAACAAAGTTTTCTATTGGGGTTTTGTGAAGATCTTCTGGCCTTCTATGAGAACATTTTAGGGAGAATGTTATTCATGTATTTAAAGATCTGCTGGTCTTCTAAGAGAAGTTATTCTGGTCTTCAATCAAACGAAAGCTGTTTTTTATTTGAAGAAATTCTCGAATTTTTGGGAGAACAATTCCTCGTATTCTATGGGAATATCTTCCGTCGTCTTTGAGAATATTTTCTATATAGAAAAATTGGTCCTATGATTTTCTATATGAAAAAAATCATAGGCAATCAGAAGGTCTTTTATGGGTTTTTTTTTTTTTTGAGAAGATCTTCTGGTCTTCTATAAGACAATAATGGGGAGAAGATCTCCTGGACTTCTATGAGAAGTTATTCACGTTTTTAAACATTTTCCGGACTTCTATGAGAAATAATTCTAGCCTTCAATGAGAAGAAATGCGAGTTTTCTACTAGAAGAAATTGTCAAATTTTTAGGAGAACAATTCTACGTTTTCTCTGCTATGGGAAGAACAATTGGACATTCTGGCCTTCAATGAGAAGATCTACTTGTCTTTTATGGGATGACAATACCTCCTGATATTCTATGAGAACAGCTTCTGGTCTTCTACGAGAAAAGCTTCAGGTTTTCTCTGATAAAAACTCCCCGTCTTCTATAAGAATAACTTCTTGTCTTCTTTGAGAAGAAGACTTTCTGCTTTAATTAAAAACTTCGTATTAGAAGACATTCTGCTCTTCAATAAAAAATCATTTCATATTTCGATGAGAAGTCATTCTGCTATAAGAATACCTTCCGATCCTCAAGGAAAATTTATTATATTTTCAATTAGAAGACCATCTTGTAATTAATGAGAAAACCTCCTGAATCCAGGTCTTCTATAAGAAAACCTTCCAATTTTCCCTGAGAAGAACTGCTGTTCTTTAATGAGATTATCTTCTGGTTTTTTATGGAAAAAACCTTATCTTCCGTGCGAAGAACTTCGGATCTTCTTAAAAACACTTTTTTCTTTCATTAAGGAACTTTCTGGACTTCCATGATTTATTCTATTATGAAAATACCTTACGATCTCAATCGGTAATGCCTTTTTATCTTCGGTTAGAAAAACATCTGGCCTTCTATGAGAAATCCGAAGGTTCTCTGTAAGAAAAACTTCTGATATTCTATTGGAAAACCTCCTGAACATTCCGGAGAATATCAGCTCTAATATAAGAACCTTTTTTTATAATTTATGCGAAGTACTACTGGTAGTCTTTGATAAAACTTCCTTACTTCATTAAAAATTTTGTGATATTCCATCAGAAGACATTTTTGTCTTCAAGAGGAAACCCTTTTATATTTTGATGAAAAATCACTCTGGATCTCTTATAAGAGGTCAATCTGATTGGAAAAGCCTACCGATCCTTAATGAAAATTTTCGCTTTATATTCGATTGGAAAACCTTCTGAGAAGATCAGATTTTCTATTAAAACAGTTTCTGGTTTTTTATGGAGAAGAGCTTCTGATTCTTTTAAAACGACATTCTGACTTCATAAAAAAAACTGGCTGCCCTTCCATGGCTTTCTCTATTTCGATTAGATGTGGATTTCTGGATTTCAATAACAAACTATTCTGCTATGAAAAGTCCATTCGATCTTCAATGAAAAGGCATTCAAATTGAACACAGGAACATTATTTTCGATTAGGAGACCTTCTGGTCTTTAATGAGAATACGTAGTCTT
Organism: Musca vetustissima; assembly: GCF_032173495.1. Taxonomy (NCBI): domain Eukaryota; kingdom Metazoa; phylum Arthropoda; class Insecta; order Diptera; family Muscidae; genus Musca; species Musca vetustissima. Next base: position 21,808 of record NW_026885166.1, on the reverse strand, counting down.
CTGTACGAAGAATAACTGGTCTTCTATGAAAATACTATCTAGTATTTTTTGAGATACCAGGTCTTCTGGACAATGAGAAGAACTCTTAGTATTCTATGAGAAGACATTCTGTCCGCCTATAAAAAATTCTTTGGTATTTCATGGAAAGACCTATTGAACATCCATGATAAGGGTGTCTTATTTTCCGTATAGAAAAAAAATCCTTAGATGAATTAAAAAATCCTTTGATCTTCCACGAAAAAACCTATTGAACTGCCATGAGAAGTAGGTCGTCTTTTTTTGTATAGAAAAAGTCATCAGATAAATTTTTCAAAATAGAAAAAATAAAAATTATCTAAATGAAAAAAATTTCGGCATAGAAAAAATCTTCGGATGAATTTTTCCATAGAATAGAATCGAAAAATTCAACGAGTTTTTTTTTGAAATTATTTTTTTCTTCCCAATTTTTATAACAAATCAAGAATGTTCAACAAAAATTAGGGGTTAATTTTTTCTAAAGAATGATAGAAAACATTTATTGTGTCATCATAGCAAAATCATGTCAGACTGGTTTACGGATTTCCTTGGCTATTGTCTCTGCTAGACAAAACTTAGAAACATATCATAGTCCTCGGGTTTTCTGTTTCTAATGGACCAGTTTTTTTATTGTTTTTTGTTGCCTATTTGCTAATTTATGAGCTTTTGATCTCTTATTTCCTGATTTTTATTTAGAAAAAAGGTTCCCTTTTTAAGAAAAATAGGTTTCCTTTTTTTCTCAAAATATTTGAAGGTCATGTGAACTATTTTAAAAATGGCTAAGGGATCTTTGGACAAAACCAGCTTCCCTTGAAGAAGAAAAAAAAACTAGTTTAACAAACTAGTCATTTTTTTCGTTGGCTTACCTTTGGCAGACCATCATCCTCATGTTCTCACGAACAATAACCAAATATTTAGCCAGACACTCCATCACATCATTGGTGTACTCTGTCATCATAATTTTGTTCCGATTAGTCCTCCCAAAAATACACAGATGATGTCAAATGTCCCGCAAAAAGGTTACTAATTGTGTGTTTAGCTAATATTTTGTTTTTCTGTTTTTGGGACACCTTTGATGTTAACCTTTTAAAATCAAAAGCAAAAGGGTAGCCCAACACCCCTTTCCCGATTCAGTTGAATTCCATTTTTTGTTGTTGTTTTTGTTAAGAAAATAAATTGAGTTGTCCCATTGAGGAATGGACTGTTTATTGTTGTATTATTTCCATAATTTTGTGAGTGTGTGTTTATTTATTTGAAACGAACCCCCTCGATAAGGGGACACAATTCATTTGTCGGCCACAATTCAGTCGCGTGTCCCATATATTGGCATTAATGTTTATTATTATTCATGTATGCGTCAGTTAGACTTTTGCCTCCGTTTGCCAACCAATTTGTCTGCAGTTGGGATATTTTTTTTTTTTTTTTGTGGTGAGTGGTGACGTCGTCCTTTCCTTTCATTGTTCTAAAGTATAATTTTTCGTATTCATAAATGGGACGAGGGATTTCATTCCACTTCCTCATTTGTTATGCATTTGTGTGTGTGGTATGCATAATGTAATGACAAACATATGAGCAAACTATGATGGCGGCAGCCCATTTTCAAATGGCCCGGAAAAAGTTGAGTTCAGTTGTTATTATTTTTTTTTCAAGAAAGGTCCAATGTGGCTCATGCGAGGAACACACTTGGCCAACTATAAAAAAATAATGTTTTTGCAATTCATAAAACTAAAGTGGTGGAAAATCCCACATATCAGAATAGAACACACAAAGATGTTCTCTTCGAACTAAACTAACCCCAAATATTAAAGATAATGTAAATTTTTCCCAAAAAAAGAAGTTGGGAAACAAATGTAGGTGGTTGCTTAACTCCCCAGTTATCTTGTCTGCCAGCCTGGGCCATTTGTTATCCCATCGTCATAGTTGTCCTCTTGTCTTGTCTCAATATCCATAAATTATGATTTACAACAGTGCTTTTTGTTCGGTCACAAGGGTGCGGGGTAGATATACACAAAAATCAATAGATTCTTATCTTATCATCCCGTCCTTTTTGTTGTTTTGTTATGACGTCACTTTTTTGATATTTTTATTATGGGCTAAATGCCGCAAAAGACTATGGGATAAGATTTTGTCAACGACCACTTTGATGAAGTGAGCCTTTGATCTGATCAGTTTGACGGCGGAGGCATTAAGGGTGGGTGGAGGTTGGGAATTTGGGAAGTGTGATTTCAATTATGCAATTACTTATGTCATTACATTGTTGTTGATATATGTGTATGTCCTTGTGAGGATTTGTAAAGGGATGAATTTAATGGGCCACAAAGCAAATGGGATCAATGCAAGACTAATTAAGTTTTTGTATTCGGGGAAGTTCTCAGAGGGAATTAAGGAATACAAAAAAAGCTGAAATAAAATAGGCGAAAGAAAAATTGTCATTGACGACTTGGAATGCCATTCAGAAAAATAGGGACTGTATCTAAATCCAAACGCTATGGAAACAATTTTTTGGCAAAAAGTAGGTTCCTTTTTGGACCACTTGCGTCAAACCGGACGGAAATATATATGGGAGCTATATAGAAATATGAGCTGAATTAAACAAAACATTGCACACGTCCTTCTGGGCTCAATTTAATGCTCTATGCTAAATTTTCTCAAAATCGGATTTCGATAAAATCGGAGGAAAATATACATGGGAGCTATATCGAAATCTAAACCGATATCCATAAAACTTTAAACATGTCTTTCTAGGCTCAATTCAGTTCAATATGCAAAATTTCGTAGTAATCGAACGAACATAGGGTCCTTGGTGCACCATTTACATAAAATCGGACGGATATATATGGGAGCTATATCGAAATCTGAATCGATTTTAATAAAACTTAATATATGTTATTCTAGACAGAATTAAATACACTGTGGCAAATTTCGTCTCAATCGCACAAACATTGGAACTTTTAGATTCATTACGGCACGCTATACAAAATTTCATCACATTCGAACAAACCTTTGAGGTTTGGAACACCATATATATCAAATCGGATAGTAATATATATGAGAGCTATATCCAAATCTGAACAAATTTCAATAAAACTTAACACACGTCGTACTAGGCTCAATTTAATACACTGTGCCAAATTTCGTCTCAATCGGACAAACATTGGAACTTTGATTAAAATCGGACGAAAATATATATGGGAGCTATATCCAAATCTGAACCAATTTCAATAAAACTTATGACCCATCATTCTAGACACAATTCAATCAGTTGTGCCAAATTTCGTCTCAATCGAATAAACATATGACCATTTGGTGCACCATTTACATCAAATCGGACGAAAATATGGGAGCTTTATCGAAATCTGAGCCGATTTATAAAAAAACTTATCACACGTTACTTTAGGATGAATTCAATACGATGTGCCAAATTTCGTCTTATTCGGACAAACTTTGGAACTTTAGTGCACCATTTACCTAAAATCCGACGAAAATATATATGGGGGCTATGTCTTATTCCGTACCGATTTTCACCAATTTCACAAGGGCCAAATAAATGAACCGCACTGAATTTCAACCAACGGGATCATAAATTCGAACTGTACTTGAATAAAATCTTCGGTGAATTTTTCTACATAGAAAAAAAAATCGATGAATTTTTCATCGGATGAATTTTTTCTGTATCGAAAAAAAACTTTATCGGATGATTGTTTTCTGTATAAAAAAAATCATCGGATGAACTTTCCTGCATAGAAAAGAATTCATCGGATGAATTTTTTTTTTCATAGAAAAAAGTCATCGGATGAATTTTTCTAAATGATTTTTTCCGTATAGAAAAAAATTCATCCGATGAAATAGAAAAATAATGATAGGATGAATTTTTCCATATGAACTTTTCAGTAAAAGAGAAATATTCATTTGGAATTAATTCGAAGTTAATTCTATCTAAGGGTTTATTTTTTCATCCATTCTTAGTTGTTGTTTTTTTAATGCTTTTCCCGTTTGCTTTCTAATACCTAGCAACCAACCACTGATTAGGAGAAGTCTTTGTCTCTGAAAGTCATTAGAAGCTGATAGGAAAAAGATTCACAAAAACAACAACAAAAACACAAACAAACTGGTATTTAACATCAAAATGTGAACTCACAGGGAAGCTACTATGGATAAGGAGAAAAAAAGGGCTATGACACGATTGTAGTAAAAGCTGGTCTTTGTTCTCTACTCCTTTCAGAGGCTAAGCCATGGCATTTGCTTCGAATGATGATGATGACGACGACGATGATGTCAAGGAAGACAGCTACTTTGAAGATGAGCACAACCAGAAAGGACGACGGCGACGTGGATGATGATGGTGATGCTGTTGTTGCTGCTGCTGACGATGATGGAGTGACTTGTGGTCATTTCAATAAAGTCCTTTTGCATCAACACATTTTTCCACATTTCAAAGTTGTTAATCAACAAACAAACAAAGCCACACACACACACTCATTCATGCATACGAACACCTAAAGGATAATAGTTGAGATTCAGAGGGGAAGAAGAAGGAGAAGTAGAATTAGTTTGGGAAAAAGTTTCACATGGTTGGTTGGTTGCATAGAAAAACAACAATTATCAGAACAACAACAACATAAATTCTTCTCTAGTATTAAATTGTTTTTTTTTTTATAATAATAAAGTGTGTGTTAATAATAATTATTCGAATGATGAGTAAAAAAGGATAAAGGATGCTCTGCAAATGACAATGTAACGGTTGGAATTGCTCTGCCGATGGTGCTGGCGATTATCATTATCATCAGGAATGAAATGGTCATTATGTTGAAGTTCCAGTTTGTTTGTTTTTCTACCCAACCCTTTTCCTTCAACCACAGAGGTATTTATTTCAATTTTAATTGAAAAATTGTGAGAAAAATTACAAAAAAAGAAAAAAAATGAATGAACACACAATTCACAACGATTATGGCAAAGGCAGCCAGCCTAGAAGACAGGATTTTGCAACTGCAATCCTGTTTGATTTTTCAGTTATAAACAAATGCTTAACTAATTGAAAATAAAGAAAAAAATCTACAGAGGAAAACAGATTGAGAGGGAGAAAGGAAATTTACAGACGAGCAATAATAAATTATCGTTTTGATTCGAATAGGAAAAAAACTGTTGTTTGTTTTATTAGCAGAGATTGAAACATTTAGATTGGGGTGGGGGAGATGTGGGTCTCTGTAAGGAGTTTAAGTTCAGGTTTTAAAACTCAACTTTAATTTTTTTTTCATTGTATGTACTTACAAAGGCAACATTAACACAAATGTTTCTCTGATGAGAATCTAGTTGTAATATTAGTTGGATTTGTTTTTGTTTGTAATTACCTGCAAAGAGAGAGAATGAAAGGGGAGAAATTAATATTTTTGTTTGTATTGCAATAAGATGGGATTTTTCAGTAATAAAGAGGAAAATCTATCGGGATAATTTCAAAACAAATTCATGCATATAAAACAAAATTAGAGTAATTAAAAAATGTAATTCTTAAAATATAGACCTTGTATTTATTGTAGGAATAAACATGTAAACCCCTTTCCTAAATATTAAAAAAAATATTTTTGATATTAAAATGAATACCTTAACTGTGTAGGTTTATTCTTCAAAAATTAGTATTACTACTCATTAATACCCACTTCTATAGCGAATATATCTTACAACTATTCTTAAAATATTCAAATTTATAGTTTGCCGCTTTGGAGTACTTAAAATTCTTACAAATATTTTTGAATGCCACTGCAGAAAAAAATATTTTTTAAATCACAACCCAGAGATCTGAAGTTATTTTATATTAAAAAAAATCTGCCATCACAATATTTTTTATAAACCTTAAACAAATATAATGTAACCCACTCTTGGAGCACGCATATCAGATCAACCCTAAATCAGATTTCTTTCAATATTTTTATAGGAGACGTGAATTTTGTACAGAATATTTTTTGAGCACTCTGAAGGCGTAGATTTTTTCAAATATTTTATTTTCCATCCAGGAGGGTTACATTTTGTAAATAATTTTTTTGGGCACCCATAAGTCATGGATTTTTATCAGGATGTTTTTTTAGAGCTTGAGTACAGAATATTTTTAGAGCACCCTGAAGGCGTGCATTGAGTAACGAATATTTTTGGAACACACTGAATGTGTAGATTTTTATATACACATTTTTTTAAACAACCAGACGGTTTTGAATTTTAAGTAGAACTTTTAAGGCATACAGGAGGCGTGAGGTTTGAAAATATATTTTTTTGAGCACCTAGAAGGTGTGATTTTTTTAAGTATAATTGTTTGGAGCATCCATTAATATTTTTAAGAATTTATAAAAACAAAATTTTTAAGCCTGAAATATATACAATTAAACCCACCTTATACAGAAGAATCAGATTTCAATTAAAAAACAGTAAAGTCGGACTGGGCCGACTATATGATACCCTTCACCACTTTGGGTATATTCTAGATATGTATCCTAACAGACGTCGCGTCCTAGCTATGTATACTTTCACGAATCTTAGCACACATCATTCTAGACTAAATCCAGTAACCTGTACCAAAAATCGTGCAAATCGAAAGATATATAGGGATTTTGGTGCACCAATTGCATAAAATCGGACGAAAATCTATATGGGAGCTATATCAAAATCTGAACCGATTTTCACGAAACTAAACACATTCTAGACTCAATTCAGTACGCTATGCCAAATTTCCAGCAAATCGGAAGACATATAGGGACTTTGATGCACCATTTCCATAAAATCGGACGACACTATATAAGGGAGCTATATCTAAATCTGGACCAATTTTCACGAAACTCAACAAACATCATTCTAGATTGAATGGAGTACGCTGTGCCAAATTTCGTGCAAATCGAAATATATATATAGGGACTTTGGTGCACAAATTACCTTAAATAGGATGAATATATATATATATATATATATGTATATGGGAGCTATATCTTAATCTGAGCCGATTTTCACGAAACGAAACATTGTCCAGTAACCTGTACCAAAAATCGTGCAAATCGAAAGATATATAGGGATTTTGGTGCACCAATTGCATAAAATCGGACGAAAATCTATATGGGAGCTATATCAAAATCTGAACCGATTTTCACGAAACTAAACACATTCTAGACTCAATTCAGTACGCTATGCCAAATTTCCAGCAAATCGGAAGACATATAGGGACTTTGATGCACCATTTCCATAAAATCGGACGACACTATATAAGGGAGCTATATCTAAATCTGGACCAATTTTCACGAAACTCAACAAACATCATTCTAGATTGAATGGAGTACGCTGTGCCAAATTTCGTGCAAATCGAAATATATATATAGGGACTTTGGTGCACAAATTACCTTAAATAGGATGAATATATATATATATATATATATATGTATATGGGAGCTATATCTTAATCTGAGCCGATTTTCACGAAACATTGCCCATATCATTCTAGACTTAATTCAGTACGCTATGCCAAATTTCGTGAAAATCCAAGGATACATAGGGACTTTGGTGCACCATTTACATAAAATCTGTCGAAACTATATATGGGAGCTATATCTAAATCTAAACCGATCTTCACGAAACTTGGCACACATCATTCTGCACATAACTCAGGTCTCCATACCAAATTTCAAGCAAATCGAATGATATATAGGGACTTTGGTGCACCATTTACCTTAAATCGGACGAAAATATATATGGGAGCTATATCTAAATCTGAACCGATTTTTCCCAATTTCAATAGGGTTCGTCCTTGGGCCAAACAAATAAGCTGTGCCAAATTTCATCTTATAAATGCCAAATTTCATCATATAAATGCGACCTGTACTTTGTTTACAATTTAATTCGACTCAGAAAGTGATTCTATGCATATTGTCAAAAGGAACCATGGGTCTATCTCGATTATTTTTGCCTGTTACAAACATATGCACAAAGACATAATACCCTGTGCCACAGTGTGGTGAAGGGTAAAAAAGGGGGATGCCAACATGCCGACATGTAACTGCAAGATGTCACTCATATAATGACAAATAAAATGCATACGTTTAGGGAAACTCCATATAATTGTTTAAAAGGCTGATCATATCTTTATTCTGCCCTCCGACAAAAATATTAGAAAATGTCTTTAAATTTAAAGAAAGCGAAAATTGTTCTGATTTACCTCAATCAATTGTAATTGCCTCAATTCTGTAGTTTGTAGGTGTGAGAGTTGAGATGAATTGCAATCATTCACCCCTCTCGCCCACAAACTGGCCAATACCGCAAGGAATATGTCCTAATGGAATTTTGGAATAATTGTAAGACATCCGAGATTTTCATTTAACACGATTTCAATGTTATATTTATTTTAAAAAATTAATAATATTTTTGAATTTTAGAAACATTCATTATTGTTATACTCGAAGGACCAAATGTAATTGCCGAATGTAATTTTGATATAATGTAAATGCATCTCGGATTTTCGTTTAATGTCATTCACATATTATATTTATTTTAGAAAATTAATAAGATATTTTGATTTTAGAAAATTTATAATTTTTATACTAGAAGGACCAATTTTATTTTTTTCGGATTGTGTAAAAATATAATTTAATATATGTAGTTTTTCATAGTTCGCAAAATTTTATTTCCTTGATTTAGGAGAGAAAATTACCAACCACAATTAGTTCCCTGTTAAAATCTAAACATATGACTATCCCTAAAAGTATGCACCACGCATGCTTTTGTTAAGGGATTTTATATAAACAAAGACATGTTAACACATGTCAAATTCGATTTTCGAAATCCCTTCCTGTTTGCAGAAATACCCCATTCAAAAAAAATTAAACAGATGTAAATTGCAAAATTACATTTTCCCAAAATAAATATGCCATTTGCAGTAAGAAATAAAATATAACGATAATAAATGTCATTAAGTCATTTAATGTTCTGAAAAATCTTCATTTAACATTTTTTTGTTGTTGTTTGTGTTGTTGTTGTTATTACATCGATGACAATATGTTATGGCATTTTTGTCACGCTTTTCTTCATTGTTATCATTCAATTTTTGTCTAACCTAACCTCCCCTTGAGGCAGGCCTTTAAATGGGACAGATCTATCGTTTATTGTATGGCATGACATGGCCTGGATGGGAACACGTTCTAAGCAACCCTAGTTAACGGGATAGATGTTAGATGGATAAATGGTTGCAAGAAGAGGGAGAAGAAGCAGCACCCTAACAAGTATTAATTTAAGTGTGCCATATATAGAAGAAGAAAAATAACAATCGTTATTTATTAAACATTTGAGCGTTCATCCTTTTGTCGTCTCCCTCCTGGTTGTCTGTGAGAGGATGAGGTGGATGATGTTGTTGTTCTTCTGTTGGCGGCACATTGACACTTTTGCGATTGTTCTTTCCGTTCTGCTCAGTTTTTGTTTGAATTTAATAAAAATTCACCGAATGAGCTCACATTTTTTTTTTGTTGAGAGGCTCCATTCCGTGTTCCTCATCATCATCATCGTCAGCGGCATCATTCTGAAATGGGACACATCCACCAAAAGACAATAAAAATAAATCCTAACAAACCGCAAAAAGTCACGTATCCTGGTTTTGTTCGTATTTATTACTTTTTGGAGGAGAACCAAAAACAACAACAACAACAACCGGGGAAATAGTTGCCATTATATGGCGGCTGGATGGCTGGCTGGCTGACTGCCTCGCTGCCTGCCGGTTGGCTTACCCAAAAAGTGTGTAAGACAACAAAAGCAAACACTTCATGCGGAGATTTTGTTAACAGGGCGGGGTACAATGTTATTCTAGGGTCGCCAGGGTTCTTCCTTGCCTCGAGTTGGGTTGATGTTGTCCTTATTTTTATTTCCAAGTATTTAACATTACCTTCAAGATTCTGTTTAACTATTGTTTACCGAAAAAATCATTGTTGTTGTTATTGTTTTGTGGTTAAACTTTCCAAAGTGACAGTTAAAAGCATGATCAAGTTGTAATGAATCGAAATAGATGGAAATGTAATGGAAATCATTTTCGTTTAATATAAGTGCGAGCGTGTGAGGTCTATTGACAGAAGGGTAGCCATATGTTTGCTTCCAGGATTTTATATAAATAGAAAAAAATAGCTTGGCACTTAACTGAATTTCATTGGTTTTCCTGAGAGGTAAGGGTGGGGATATAGGCCAAGATATTTTGTTGCAAAATTTCCAAAATGGTCAATTACTTTGTTTGTCCCTGGGGGGAAACTGCTGCTTGAATGAACTGAAAAGGGATATCTTTTGTAATTTTCCTGAAAATTAGAAAATAGTGTTTACCCTGCAAATACAAATATATTTTCCAATAGCTTATGGGGCCATGATGAAGGAAGTAATTTTTCTTCAGGAGAAACTGTGCCACATTTACAGCGATTTATTTAATATGACCCAAGAGAATTTCTGAAAATGAGAATCTACCTAAGAGGCAGACAATACTCATATGAATGCTGCATACTTTTAGGAAAACCACCCATATGATGTTATAAAATAAAAAAATCTAAAATTCAGTTTTTGGGAAAAAACAACTCGGATCACATAGAAATAGTATTCCAATAACGTCGTGTAGACTCAAGTGAAGGACTTGGCCTTTTCGCAATTGAAAACGACAATATAATCAAGCGGCAAGCAATGTTCCTATGCATGCTGCATACTTTTAGGATAACACCAAATGATATTAATAATCCGATATTGTTGTGACGTTGACGTTGTCGCAAAAGGAAATTAAAGACTTGTATAGGATTGGAAGTTATTTGTTTTATAATACCAACGACAAGTTAACAATCGAATAATTCCTCATATATGTCGTCAAAAAGGACAGTCATATGTTTTCCTAAAAGTATGCACTACCCAAGTCTAAATTACAGCCATATGTTCACATGTTTACTTTCAATTCCTCAGATTCCCTTGCGAAGGAAGACCAAACGCTTGTTAAGCCATATTTCAATTTGAACTGAGTTTTTGTAATTTCAATTTGTTTCCTAAAAGTATACATCACATTTTTTAAATTTATATATGTAAACCATACTTTTAGGAAACCAATTGAAATTATAAAAGACTTTTTTAAAATAGAAATATGGCTCAACAAGAGTTTGGGCTTTCTTCGCAAGGGAATCTGAGGAATTGAAAGTAAACATGTGAACATATGGCTGTAATTTAGACTTGGGTAGTGCATACTTTTAGGAAAACATATGACTGTCCTTTTTCAACGACATATATCAGGAATTATTCGATTATTAACTTGTCTTAATTTCCTTTTGCGAAAGGGAATTGAAAGTAACTATGTGAACATATGATTGAAATTCAGCCTTGTGTAGTGCATACTTTTAGGGAAATACCATATGATATTCAAAATTGCTGTTTAAATTATATGCTGCTTTATTAACCAAACCTGTCATTTATAAATTTTCATTCATTAATCAATTTGATTTGATGATAATACCAACGACAAATAATTGATTATTCAAGTATGTAGTTGAAGGAGAACAGTCATATGTTTCATAAATTTAATAATATGTAGTGCATACTTTTGGGAACCAAAAATGAAATTACAAAAACAATGGGTTCAAATTGAAAAATGGCTCAACAAAAGTTTTTAGATCCATATGAACTACTTGATCTTTTCTCTCAAGAGAGCCTGAGGAATTGAATTGAAAATAAACATGTGACCATATGACTGTGACTTAACCTTGTGTGATGCATACTTTTAGGAAAATTCCATATTATGCTATTCAAAATTGCTGTTAACCCTTTCAGTGTCACAAAAATTTTTTGTCGGAATAAAAATCTAAAATTTTGTACTTAAAATCATATGAAGGCACAGAGTTTAGAAACAAAAACAATTCTTATTTTAACACTCGGACAGTTTTGTCTGTCTTTCAGCAAAAACAAGGACATCAATTGTAACGGTACGTAGGATAACCGAAAAATTGCAAAGGAAGAGAGTAATTTTAAATGTCGAATATATTCGACAAAAACACTGAAAGGGTTAATATTTTACGCTCATTCATTACAAACCTCTCTCCTCCACTTAAAGAACCAATTTACATTAATTAATCAATTCGATTTCCCACCGAACGCAATTTTCTCCCATAAATTGTCCCTGAAATAAAAAACGATGTCGACAAATTGACATTGTTGTTTTTGCAATTCCTCAATATATATATATAGAAAGAAAAAAAATCCACACATCACTGAATGCTGCATGTCGCGCCCCATTGACAAATACGCACTCAACACACTTGCGAGTGCCAGCCACGACATTTGATCTTTAGAGTGCAGTGCAATGCTACGAATTTCCAACAACATTTCGGAATGTTGTATCGTATTTTTTTTTTCTTTTTTCCATTCCAACATATTGTTATTCCCTACTCTTCGTATGAAGTAAGAAAATCGAGAAAAACACGAAGTAAAAACATGCCAGCAATTTTTGTGCAATCTGTCTTTATTTGTAGGAAAGGCAGGCAGGCAGGCAGGCACTCGGACAGATATAGCAAAAAAGGAAATCAAGTTAAAAGCCAAAACCGCAATGAATTTACATGGGCCTTCTTTTTTTAATTTCGGGATGGGTGGAAAGTTGGGCCCAAGGAAAAAATTGTGAAAGGGAAATTTTTTTCGGGGAACATTTTTTTTTTAATTTTTTTTTTTAATTTTTAAGCAAATTTTTTAACATGTAGGTGCCAAGCCGAACATAAAAAATTTCCTATTCCAAATATAAAAATCTTTTATAAAAATTAATCCGACCAAAAAATAGAAATTATTGTCTGGAGTTCGAAAGTTCAAATGTCTGCATATAACATGACATGTTTATCCCGCACTACATTTCGGCATGTTCGAATCGTAATTTTGCCAAACTTATAAATAGCCCAGAACAACAACAAAACAAGACGCAATTACAATTCCCCCAAATGTTGCAATAAAGAGGCAAGAAGGCACACACTGCTACTGCACAAAATTAAATTTTACTAAAATGTGGGGAAGTGGCTACACTTTCGTGGAGAAATTCCTTTGAGGAGGAAGAGAAGGTGGTGTTTAGAATTGGATAACATGAAATATAAAGATTAGAGCAATTAAATTGTTGTTGCTGTTGTAGATGTTTGCTAGTAAAATAAGAACTTAATGCAGGACTATGACATCATCGTCATTATTGATGACATAACAACAACAAGAATATTTCGAAGCACTAGAATAACACTCAAATAATTATCAAGAAGAAGAAGAAGAAGCGGAATAAAAAAAAACGAAAAACACAACACTTGAAACGAATCGTAATAATTTGAATAATTTTAATGAGATTCACAAAGACAACAACAACTTGGCAGATTTGCAATCATATAGCCAAAAAAAAATTCAGAATATATAAAAAACTAACATTTGGCCCAAAATGATTCATACGTCAACGACGATTGTGGCAAAATACGTCAGCAGCTGAGTGTCAATCATAAAAATTAACAGCAACAACAACAACAACAACAACAAAAAGAACTGAAAAATAAAGAACAACAACAGTGGCACTGGTGTGCAACACAACAGCCAACAACCCACATTGCCTAGTTGGATGTCAACAAATATCCCGAGAATCAGAATCGGTCGTCGTTGTTGTCCTTCATTCGAAACTAAAATTTTTTGCTGTTGTTTTTTCTGTTATTTTGTTTTTGTCTTTCAACAGCTATAAATTTTAGCAGATGTTATTAAAAGCCAAGAGAGAAAACGAAAACAAAAATCAAATCAAACATTAAAATACCATGGCTGAGTGGTGATGATGTTCGAATAAAAAGGTTTTTTTGCAAATTACCCTCTTCCCGCCTCTCCCTCTAGGTTATAATTTTTAACACCCAAAAATGACAGCATATTGTGGCATAATTGTAATATAGCCCACTGTGTCTGTTTGCTTTTGTTGTGTGTGTGAGTGAGTGTCAAAACAGCACAATTCACTGCTCTACACTAATCAACGAATTTCAGCTGTTTTTTTCGCCTTACATATTTACATGTCTATATATGTATGTACGTATGTACTCTACATATATGTATATGACTTTACAAAGATCCACCCAAAAATTGACAAATTTATTTTGTTTTCGCCTGTAATTATATTCTTGTACTCAGCGAGAACATGCTAATGGCCATGTTGGTCATAAAGTCAACAGAAAAGTTTGTCAAAATTGTTGTGGTTGTTGTTGCTTCTGTTGTTGCCTGAAAGATCCACGATAGGTGGCCATAAATTTTCGGTCATAATTAATGAGATTGTAGGAATGGCGAGTTTTTTCCGTAAGATAAAATAATCACCAATACAGAGTATAGGATGAAGATGTAATGGGAGCTCTAGTGCTAATTTTTGCGGAGGAAGTGAAATGGAACTAAATTCGCAAAAATTTACTTTATGAAAAATGTGGATGGGGTGTATGTAATTTGCAAATATTCATTAGTAATGAGGCTCCGAGGTTTTTTTTATAAGAAGCTAATCATGTTTTGTAGCAAAGAGAAAAGTTCGGAATGAACTTAATGTAAATAAATCGCTCATAAATATTTTTCTAATAGAAAATCAGTTTTGTAATTTATTGGCCCTACGAAGTAAGTTTCTGGATTATGTCTCCAAATCCAAATATGTTTAAAAGCAAATGGAGAAATTGGTCCCTGTAAATGATAAAGGCAGACCTTTTTTCTGAACTTTTTAGTATCGTCGAGAAAAGTTCGGAATGAACTTAATGTAAATAAATCGCTCATAAATATTTCTCTAATAGAAAATCAGTTTTGGAATTTATTGGCCCTTAGAAGTAAGTTTCTGGATTATGTTTCTAAATTCAAAGATTTTTAAAAAGAAAAGGAGTCCCTGTAAACGATATCATTGATAAAGGGCAGACCTTTTAGTATCGTCGGGGGGATCTTGAAAATACATCCAATGAGGCGGGACTGCATAACTATCTTGAGCATTTTCTGCAAAAATATTTTTCACTATCCATGAAAACATACCTTCAACATATCAACAATTAGGGAAGACATAGATATTGAGGCCATATCAAAACCTGTAGTAAAGTCGGACAGGGCCGACTATATGATACCTTTCACAGTTATGGGTATATTGTACATATGTATGCATCTTTACAATTGCATGTCAATGTTCCCTCGAAGAAGCATACTCATGCCTTCTTGCAATCTATGCTCAATTTAATTTCATTCAGGCAGATTTAGAGTGGTCTACGTACTATGGAACAAATTTATCGCAAACGATTTATAGAAAAATTGATACACGATATTCGGTACGCCGAACTGTTAACAATTTAATTTCGATCAGACACTCGTTCGAAATATATCATTCAGTACGCTATGTCACTTCGTGCAAATCGAAGGATATATGGGGTCTTTGGTGCACCATTTACATAAAATCGACCAAAAATATATATGGGAGTTATATCTAAATCTGAACCGATTTTCACGAAACTTAACACACATTACTCTAGACTTCGTTCAGTACGCTATGCCTAAGGGACATTAATTAGCATTTATCTAACAACGGACGAAAATATACATGGGAGCTATATCTAAATCTGAATCGATTTTCCCGAAACATACCACTCATCATTCTGGAATCAATTCAGTATATATGTACTTTGCTGCACCATTTACCTTAAATCGGACGAAAATATATATGGAAGCTATATCTAAATCTGAACCGATTTTTCCAATTTCAATAGTCTTCGTTCTTGGGCCAAATAAATGAGCTGTGCCGAATTTCATCCAATTCGAATCAAAAATGCGATTTGTATTTTGTTTACAATTTGACATGGACAGACAGACAGAAGGACGGACATGCATAAATCGACTCAGAAAGCGATTCTATGCATATTTTTTTTATTTTTATTTTTTTTCATATGGAAAAATTTATTTTGTTTTCTTACAGAGTATTCTATGAGAAAAAATCTGTTTGCTGGTCTCCTTCTATAGAAGAAGTTGTAGAAGACCTTTTAGGAAAACTGACCTTTAAATTTTCTGATTCATTTTAAGATATCGGTGAAGATGGGACCAGAAGGTCTTTAATGAGGGTTTTTGGGAAGATCTTCTGGTTTTCTATAAGAAAATTTTGGGGATAGGGTCTCCTGGACTTCTATGAGAAGCTATTCAGGTCCTTAAATATTTTCCGGACTTCTATGATAAGTAATTCTGGCCTTCAATGAGAAGACATGCAAGTTTTCTATTAGAAGAAATTTAGGCCATCAATGAGAAGATCTACTTGTCTATTATGAGATAACAATACCTTTTTATATTAGAACAACTTCTGGTCTTCTACGAGAAAACCTTCAGATTTCGCCGAGAAGAACTTCTCGTCTTCTACGAGAATATCTTGCGAACATTTTTGAGAAGATTTTCTGCCTTCATTAAAAAACTTCATATTAGAAGACATTCTGCTCTGGAATAAAAAAAAACAAATGTATATTTCGATGAAAAGTCATTCCGATTTGAGAATACCTTTCGAAAAATTCAAGAAAAATTAATTTTATTTTCGATTAGAGGACCATCTGTTATTTAATGAAAAAACCTCCTGATCCCTGGTCTTTTGTGAAAAAAACCTTCCGTTTTTCTCTAACAAAAACTCCTGTTCTTCAATGAGAATATCTTCTGGTCTTTTATGAGAATTTTTCTGATCTTCTATGCGGATTATCCTATACAGTTTTTCTAACACATTTATATGTTCTCTTTGTTTGGTCCTTCGAGCTAATTAATTACGACATTTAACAAAAATATGTACAAAGTTCATAAATCGATTAGAAAGCATTTTACATTTTTTTCTGTATGATGATAATCTCATAATGATGATAATACTTTTTTTTTGTAATGTCAAATCTGTTTTGAATTATTAGACAATTGTTCAATGCATTTGTTTCATTGGCTTTTGGTCCTTCGAGGGAATTTTTCAAAACATGTAACAAAAATATGCACAAAGTTCATAAATTGTTGTTGAAGCCTATTCCTTGCTATGACATGGGTAAGCAATCTAATGATGATCATATAATATATATATATATATATAATATTTTTTGTAATTTCAAATGTGTTTTGAATTACTAGACAACTTTCGGCACATCTACGTATACTCTTCGTTTGGCCCTTCATTACGACATTTAACAAAAATATGCACAAAGTTCATAAATCGTTGTTGAAGCCTTTTGCATTCCTTTCCATGATATTGTCAAGCAATCTCGTGATGATGATACAATATTTTGTAAAGTCAAATCTGTTTTGAATTAATAGACAATTTTTTCAACGCATATATTGCATCGGTTTTCTGGTCCTTCGAGCTAATTTATTATGACATATTACGAAAATATGTAAAAGTTCATTTTATTTTTTTTTAATTTTATTTAAATTTATGAATTAAAGTTTTGTTAAGCAATCTCAATTAGAAAAAAATCTGTCATAATTATTTTTTCTAATCTCAAATCTGTAATGAAATCTAACATAATTTTTCAACACATTTATTTCATCTTTTTTTTTTGGTCCTTCGAGCAAATTTATTGTGACATGTTACGAAAATATGAAAAATGTTCATAAATTGATTATGAAATGCGTTTCCCTATTTTTATTTTTTTCCCAAGCCATAACTGCCCAAACGGATCAACCTCAATATCGCAAAATTTACTAACTAATTAATTTTCATCACCAACAAAATTGAAAACCAAAAAACGTATATATTTTTCTTTACATATCGATCATGTTTTGGCTGCACATTTTAATGAAAAAATTCCTAAATATATTCACACTTGTTCACAAAATGTTTCGTCTCGCATCATTATTTTCTGCAAACGATTTTTATAGTTTTTTTCGGTGATATTTTTTTTTCATTTCATTACGAAAATTGTCACATGTCATAATTTCACATGCCGCAGTATTTCAGTATTTCTTTGCCATTTCTGTGTCATAAAGAAATAGTTTTTTTGCCAATATTTTATTTCGTAAAAATAGAATAATAAACCAAGAAAGAGCGAAATGAAATTGCCTTATAATAAATGTTGACATTTTAAGTGCAGTCAAAATGTGATTTTGAGGCCAGCAAAAATATTGATTTAAGTGTGAAATGGAAAGGATAGATATAGAGAATAGAAAAAAATAAAATACGAAAAATCGAAGGAAAATTTCAAGGTTATATTGGGTTGATGAATGAAATGATTTTTTTTTTGTTGGAGAGAAAACTGTACTTATCGATGACTCAGAATGTTTTGGGTGTAATGGATTTTTTTAATTAATTTGATTTTCAATTGATTTATTTTGTTATTTTCCTCCGAATAGCTAAATCACTTCAGTTTTGTGAAGTATATTTATTTGATTTAATTGGGCGCCATTTTATTATTTCTTAATAATAATGCATGGGTTTCGTTTTGATTTTCGAACAAAATAAATTCGAAAATAAATATAGACAGTGGATCTTAGTAAATTTTATTATCAAGGACATAGGGTAATAAGGGTTAAAAAAATAAATCAGTTTGATTTTCAACTGATTTATTTTGTTATTTTTCCTCTGAATAAATAAATCATTTCAGTTTTGTGAAAAACAATTTTTTTTGTTATGATTGGGCGCCACTTTATTATTATTAATATTGCGTGCAGTATAAATATCTGTTTCGTTTTGATGTTCGCCCAAAATTATTACCGAAAACATAGACAGTGGGTCCACGTACATTTTATAGTGAAGGCGAAATTTGTATTAAATAATTTTTAAAGAACTATGATAGGAGATGGCCACAAAATCTACAGAAAGGTCAAGTGGTAAAAATATTTCTGGAGGACTATCTTCCATTCTGGCAAATTTTCAATGGAAAATAGGTTGGGTTGAATAGGTGGTGGTCGAAACGAGTTGAGGGTTCATAGGTAATATAGTTCCAAAGTTATTCCCTGAGGACGAAATTCAAAGAATTTAAAAACTGCCTCAAGCTAGACTATATTAAGTTTTATTGTAAAGACAATATCAGTTATTGGAAGTGTAATGTCGTTTGAAACAAAAAATTCGCTCTGAGCCACTGTATCTTCTCTTCAATACCCCCATACAATATTTATATTCATAATTTTCAAAAACCAACAAAATTGCTAATGCGAATGTGTTCCAATTTTTATTTGTTTTTGTTCTTTCAAATATTTTTTCTTGGCACCAGCAACAAAAATACAAATATATAATTTATAACATTGTTGCCAAATTTCAATTATTCTTTTTTTTTATGAGATCATGCAAAAAATGGCTAAAAGACGACATGTCATATGAAGGAATATGCATAAAAAAATTGCAACTACACTACAAATCTATTTGTGTCAATTGTATTTTTTATGATGCTGAGGATGTCTGTCGTCTTCTCAATCTTCATAATGGCCATAAACGATTAGAAATGAAATGGAATGGAACAAATGCATGAATGGTTGGCATGCAACGTTGGGGGTTGAATGCTGAACCATTCGAAAAAAAATAATAAAGATAATGAGATCCCCCAGTAAGGGAAGAGGGAGGAGAGGGAAACAATCATGACAGATGTCACAAAAAAAAAGATATACGAAAATTTCCGAGGCCATAGAGAATATTTGTCTTAGGATTTGTACGGAGAAGATCATTTGGAATTACATTTAAATAAATAAGTTATTAATATTTATTGCTTCGTGCTGGGTGTGGTGCATACTTTTAGGGGTAACATGTGTTAAAATTTGTTAAATGGATTTGAATTGGTGTTAAAGCTGACCTCAAATAAATTTGTAATTTTTCCAATATGCTTACTAAAAAATTTCCTAAGAATATACCCAACTGTAATGTTTCCAAAACATGGTGCATACTTTTAGGTGAACATATGTTCGTACTAAAACAAATAGCTATATTACATGGATTAAAAAATGGTGTTAAATGTGGTCAAAAATAAATGTGTAATTTTTTAAAATTTGTAAGAAAAAAAATTTGCTAAAAAAATATCCGGATGTGATATTTTCAGAAGGAAGGAGCATACTTTTAGGTGAACATATGTTCTCTCTAATATAAGTTACTGGCACCTATATTACAAATCTCATTTCTACCTCCCAAATTAATGAAAATGTAATTTATATAAATAAACTAAATGAATTTATTGCTTAATGTTACCTATGGTGCTTACTTTTAGGAGAGACATGTGTTAACATTTGTTAAATTGATTCCAATTGATGTTAAATGTGATCACAAATATATTTGTAATTTGTCAAAATTTTTTCTTTAAAAAATCCATAAAAATATACCCAGCTGTAATATTTCCAAAATATGGTGCATACTTTTAGGTGAAGATATGATCGCACTGAAATAAATTACTAACACCCACATTACAAACCCCACTACTTCCACCCAAATTATTTCAAATTCAATTTGTATAAATTAATTAGCTAAATTTATTCCAAAATGTTATGCATGGTGCCTACTTATAGGGGTAACATGTGTTAACATTTGTTAAATGGATTTCAAATTGTGTTAAAGGTACGTCAAATAAATTTTGTAATTTTTATGAAAAAATATCCGCTAAAATACCCGGATGCGGAATTTTCAAAGAGAAAGTGCATACTTTTAGGTGAAAATATGTTCGCACTAAAATAAATTTCCAGCACCCCATTACAAACCCCATTTTTTTCGTCCCAAATTATTGAGAATTCAATTTGTATAAATAAAATAGCTAAATTTATTTCAAAATGTTATGCATGGTGCATGGTAACATTTGTTAAATTGATTAAAAATTCTTCGAAATTATTTCTTTAAAAAATTCACTAAAAATATACCCAGTTGTATTATGTCCAAACCAAGGTGCATACTTTTAGGTGGACGTATGATCGTATTAAAGTTATAAGTTATATTTTATTGAGTCTTTTTTTTTATCAATAAGATTAGAATTAAAAACAATATAAAGTAATCCTTAAGACTATAATGTATTATCCTAATGTCAAGAAAAGTTATACAGCATCATGCTTCATGTAATAAAAAGACAATAAAATGTAGACATCTTGTGTGTTAATGGACGCCCTTGCTCCCGGGACTTTTACATAAAGAGAAAATCTTAAATCTAGGGTTTAAAACTTAAAACTAAATCTTAAATCTAGAAATTAAAAAAAAAAAAAAAAACATATGAAAAGAATAAAAAAACAATACAATAGAATAAAAAAAAAAATAATAATAATAATAAAAAAGGTACGCAATAGCTACCCACGATGAGTCCCGGCGAGCGCCTTTTCATAAAAGCAGGTAATGCCTGCCTGATCCTCATTTGAAAACCCCAATTAAACTTATCCAAAATATCAAAAACGTAGGCGGAAAAACGCTTTAACTTTGATTTGGAATAAATATAGTCATTTGAATATCTTTTATTTATACTGCTAAAATTTTTCCCTATACACAACCTTAAAATTTTTCTCTGCAGCATCTCAAGTTCCTTCATTATCGTCGGTGATATATTGAACCAAATTGGAAATGCATAACTAATTATTGGTCTTATGCAGGTTTTGTACAAAAAAATTTTGGTGTTGGATGGTAAAAATTTATTACAAAAAAGTTTTAGAAAAGAATTAAAGATTATTTGAGCTTTATTTCGAACTTTTCTCGCGTGAACATTAAATTTAAAAAGTTTATTAAACTCAATACCTAAATATGTGACAGAGTCTTTGAATGGAATTTCTGTGCCATTCAAAACAAGTTTTAATGCCTTACTTTCAGGAACAACAAACCGTTTGCATTTCCCAGAAGCATTCCTTATGCAAATGGCTTCACATTTTGAAG